>NC_092163.1:78362529-78392619 GCF_045791955.1 Oncorhynchus clarkii lewisi | reverse complement strand
CGTCCAGTGTTCCAACAGAGCACTCCGTGAGAGGCAGCATGAGATTGTGATGTCATGGAAAAAACGTGGATAAAGCAGTAAGTCCCTGACTCCCTGGCTGTCTAGGGGGCCTGCCTGAGGGGAATCACATGCTTGTTTCTACATTGTGAGGCCGAGAGGCAGGGAGGTTTTCAGAAAGAGTGGAGATAAAAGACAGCGATTTAAGTGTGTGAGCCAGAAGCGTCTCTAAATAGATCATACCGTAGGCTACAGGGAAGCTCTTGATAGTACAGCAGCATATTTAGTGGTGCTATTATAAGAGACTGGCTGGCATGAGAAGAGAGGAAAAGAGGAAGTGGAACTGTTGTTTTGGGACTCTTGTTGCTAGGGGAATTCTGAGGTTTATTAACAATCCCCCTTAATACTTTGTTCTATTCATTAGGGCAGTAGTGGTTCTCAAACTTGTACTCACTGGTTCTGACCTAAGTACCCCTGGGGATCTTTGTACCCCTGTTTGGGAACCACTGCCTTCGGGTGTAGCTATTTACTGCACTACACATGTGATGCTGTATATTGTATTGAAAGTTATGCCCTAATATGTCTATAGCCCGCATTGTTATGGAGGCTGATAATGGAGACAGCAGTAATAGCAGAGGCCACAGTACCATTTTAGGGCAAAGTATAATATTAGACATAAATAACTTTAGTCAGATCGTTTTGTATTCATTAAGGGGGTGTAGGAAAGTACATTTACTAGACCTTACTTCAGTAACACTACTACAATAATATGATATCAGTGTAAAAAGTGAAAGTACACTACTAGTAACCATGGTAAGTCCCAGAAGATAGTACTTACCCTAGTAACCATGGTAAGTCCCAGAAGATAGTATTTACCCTAGTAACCATGGTAAGTCCCAGAAGATAGTACTTACCCTAGTAACCATGGTAAGTCCCAGAAGATAGTACTTACCCTAGTAACCATGGTAAGTCCCAGAAGATAGTACTTACCCTAGTAACCTTACCCTAGTACTTACCCTAGTAACCATGGTAAGTCCCAGAAGATAGTACTTACCCTAGTAACCATGGTAAGTCCCAGAAGATAGTACTTACCCTAGTAACCATGGTAAGTCCCAGAAGATAGCTTATGGAGCACACAATAGCTATAAAAATTTCCCGACGGTAACCCTTCCTTAGGAAGGAGGGATACAGATCCACCAAGGAAGTGATCTGTCCTTCCACTTCCACAAACTGGGGAAAGAAAGACAGAGACAAGAGATCTCATTAACACTCAGTTAACATACTATACCGGTCAATGTCTGATAGGCTAACAGTGTTGTGATCAATTTATTTGAATTAGGCTGTTTGAGAAAGCTTGAATCATACAGATATGTAGGATTTTAATGTGAGCCAGTTTGCTACAGCAGGAAAATAATCAGGAAATGTGAATTATTACGTGGATTATAACTAATGGACATTTCTGTAGGGGTTGATACATTTTTTGTGTGATCGAAAATCAAGTCAGAAATGTTTAAATGGAAATTACAAACTTGAGAAGCCTTTTTAATCCTCAAATACACTACAGGTTTTACATTTCCTGCATGCTAGGAAAGTTATCCTGCAACAACTGTAGCAGATCAAAGCTGTGTGCTGGAAAACCCTGGTTGTGCATAGGTGAAGTTAGGCCTTGTGGTGTTCATAGGTGAAGTTAGGCCTTGTGGTGCTCATAGGTGAAGTTAGGCCTTGTGGTGCTCATAGGTGAAGTTAGGCCTTGTGGTGCTCATAGGTGAAGTTAGGCCTTGTGGTGCTCATAGGTGAAGTTAGCCCTTGTGGTGCTCATAGGTGAAGTTAGGCCTTGTGGTGCTCATAGGTGAAGTTAGGCCTTGTGGTGCTCATAGGTGAAGTTAGGCCTTGTGGTGCTCATAGGTGAAGTTAGGCCTTGTGGTGCTCATAGGTGAAGTTAGCCCTTGTG
This sequence comes from Oncorhynchus clarkii lewisi, assembly GCF_045791955.1. Lineage (NCBI taxonomy): Eukaryota > Metazoa > Chordata > Actinopteri > Salmoniformes > Salmonidae > Oncorhynchus > Oncorhynchus clarkii. Next base: position 78,390,671 of record NC_092163.1, on the reverse strand, counting down.
GTGCTCGTGAATTTCCATCATTTTTTCAGCTTCAGGCGAGCCCTAACATCTCACTTAAAACATTGCTTTGTGTTTAATGTGTTATGTATCTGGATAGTATAAATAATTGTATGTAATACAATTGCCTTCTTGTATCAAAATAGTGGACCTGTGTGGCTCAGTTGGAAGAGCATTGAAACACCAAAGGTTGTGCGTTCATTTCCTGTTGTGGCCACCCCATATATAAAATGTATGCAAGAATGACTGTAATTGGTTTTGGATGAAAACATATATATTACTAAGGATTAATGACTTAGCAGAGGGTTGCATTTCACCCGCACAGAGAAATCTGATATTGTTGAGGGTGACAAACTTAATTGTCAGTGACACAACCCTCAGCAATTGCCAGTAAACAGTGTTGGTTTTTTGTACCTATCACTTCTTGTATCAAGTCACCCAGCTATTCTGAGAAAGCGGCTTCAAGGTCTAGATTCAATCAGATCAGGTGTTAACCGGCAATAGCAGACACCCACATTGTGGCTGTTTAGGCGGTGTCCAAGAGGGTGTTTAGGTGGTGTCCAAGAGGGTGTTTAGGTGGTGTCCAAGAGGGTGTTTAGGTGGTGTCCAAGTGGGTGTTTTGGTGGTGTCCAAGAGGGTGTTTAGGTGGTGTCCAAGAGGGTGTTTAGGTGGTGTCCAAGAGGGTGTTTAGGTGGTGTCCAAGAGGGTGTTTAGGCGGTGTCCAAGAGGGTGTTTAGGTGGTGTCCAAGAGGGTGTTTAGGCGGTGTCCAAGTGGGTGTTTAGGCGGTGTCCAAGAGGGTGTTTAGGCGGTGTCCAAGAGGGTGTTTAGGTGGTGTCCAAGTGGGTGTTTAGGCGGTGTCCAAGAGGGTGTTTAGGTGGTGTCCAAGAGGGTGTTTAGGTGGTGTCCAAGAGGGTGTTTAGGCGGTGTCCAAGTGGGTGTTTAGGTGGTGTCCAAGTGGGTGTTTTGGCGGTGTCCAAGAGGGTGTTTAGGCGGTGTCCAAGTGGGTGTTTAGGTGGTGTCCAAGAGGGTGTTTAGGTGGTATCCAAGAGGGTGTTTAGGTGGTGTCCAAGAGGGTGTTTAGGCGGTGTCCAAGAGGGTGTTTAGGTGGTGTCCAAGAGGGTGTTTAGGCGGTGTCCAAGTGGGTGTTTAGGCGGTGTCCAAGTGGGTGTTTAGGCGGTGTCCAAGTGGGTGTTTTGGCGGTGTCCAAGAGGGTGTTTAGGCGGTGTCCAAGTGGGTGTTTAGGCGGTGTCGGGGTGGGTGTTTAGGTGGTGTCCAAGAGGGTGTTTAGGTGGTGTCCAAGAGGGTGTTTAGGTGGTGTCCAAGTGGGTGTTTAGGTGGTGTCCAAGTGGGTGTTTAGGTGGTGTCCAAGAGGGTGTTTAGGTGGTGTCCAAGTGGGTGTTTAGGTGGTGTCCAAGAGGGTGTTTAGGTGGTGTCCAAGAGGGTGTTTTGGCGGTGTCCAAGTGGGTGTTTAGGTGGTGTCCAAGAGGGTGTTTAGGTGGTGTCCAAGTGGGTGTTTAGGCGGTGTCCAAGAGGGTGTTTAGGCGGTGTCCAAGCAGGTGTTTAGGCGGTGTCGGGGTGGGTGTTTAGGCGGTGTCGGAGCCTTCAAATCGTGTGAGTAGCTTGCTCTTGCGATCTTTGCATCGAAGCCACACCCACCCGACTAGTTAGAAATTCAGAACGAGAAAGTGTAGGCTACTATAGAAATAATTGCACTCAAATTGAAAAATTTATGAAAAAAAATCATGAGGATTTCTACCAGTCTAATCTAGGTAGATAACATCTCACATTCCAGTGTTCCAACTTGTAAACAAGGCTCAGGGTTTCTGTTCACTCGAAGCCGTTGAGCCAATGGCGATGTCCGCTTTAGGTATAATGCTGGGAGCCACTTGTGAATTTGACAGCTCTAATGAAGTAATGATGTTGGCTAAATATGATCTGACTGAGTAGAGACACTATGTTTTAGCTACAACTGCTGCCGCAATGTGAATTCTTGTTCGTTTTTATCTCCTGCTTCATAGTGTCCTCAACTACCACCTACCTAGTGTACACTAGAGTCTCTAGACCAAAGCTAGTACTATAGTAGCACATTCTACTTGTGTATTGTGTTGTACAGTGGCAAATACATTCAAACCTGTCAATGTTAGTCTATGGAATCCTAGATATGTAACAGTATCTTATGATACTTATGTACAGTGTTCTACAGTAGTCAGTACATGTGTATGCATGATAATATATGTAGCTCAGACACCACCCATGATATAGCTTCACCATCTCAGCAATCATATGACTCATATAAAAAAAACGGACTTACTGAAACGTACAACTTCCCTTTTTATGAGTCCATCAAATGTGTTTCATCCTCTCAGTGTTCATATGACTGGTATAAATAAACCTGCTTACTACTGTGTCATAGCAACCTGACCTGACCTATAATCATTCTGATCCTTGATTCATAATGAATATAGTACTGACCTGACTGATTCCGATTCTGATTCTGATTCTTTATTCATAATGAGTATAGTACTGAGCTGTCTGTCTCAGATTCAGACTTAGATTCAGAATCAGATTCAGATTATTGATTCATAATGAATATAGTACTGACCTGACTGATTCCGATTCTGATTCTGATTCTTTATTCATAATGAGTATAGTACTGAGCTGTCTGTCTCAGATTCAGACTTAGATTCAGAATCAGATTCAGATCTTTGATTCATAATGAGTATAGTACAGACCTGACTGATTCAGACTCAGATTCTGATCCTTGATTCATAATGAGTATAGTACTGACCTGAGTGATTCAGACTCAGATTCTGATCCTTGATTCATAATGAGTATAGTACTGACCTGAGTGATTCAGACTCAGATTATGATCCTTGATTCATAATGAGTATAGTACTGCGCTGTCTGTCTCAGATTCAGACTTGGATTCAGAATCAGATTCAGATCTTTGATTCATAATGAGTATAGTACAGACCTGACTGATTCAGACTCAGATTCTGATCCTTGATTCATAATGAGTATAGTACTGACCTGACTGTCGAGACCCAGCAGCAGAAGCATGATGAAGAAGAGGATAGCCCAGAAGGTTGGCAGCGGCATCATAGACACAGCTTTAGGATAGGCAATGAAGGCCAAGCCAGGACCTAGAGAGGAACAAGAAGAGAGAGGGGGGACGGGGAAGTGGAGAAAACACAATTAGAAACCAGGGTTCTATCGTTTGATCTGGTCTGATGCCGGCATTGGTGCGTCCAAATATAGCACAGACCAAACTCGAATGTTAAGAAATAAATAAAATAAAAATCTAAAGTTGTAAAAATCTGTCTCGTCTCGTCTCGTCTCGTCCTTACAATCACAGACTTAAGGCCGTGTAAGTGTAATTAGCATTGTCAATGGCATCTTAACTTTTTGGTTCCTGGTAAGACTAGGTATTCATGTAATGACAAGAACTATCGAAGAAGGTCAACGGAGTCTTAAAATAGAACAGTACGATGTTCATCCAATATCAACAGCTGTATCAATAACAATTACACTAGTGGGATATATAGGCTAGTATATAACATGACTAGTATAGTATACAGTACAATACATAGGCTAGTATATAACATGACTAGTATAGTATACAGTACAATATATAGGCTAGTATATAACATGACTAGTATAGTAAATAGTATAATATATAGGCTAGTATATAACATGACTAGTATAGTATATAGTAGAATATATAGGCTAATATATAACATGACTAGTATAGTATATAGTAGAATATATAGGCTAGTATATAACATGACTGCTATAGTATATAGCAGAATATATAGGCTAGTATATAATATGACTAGTATAGTATACAGTACAATATATAGGCTAGTATATAACATGACTAGTATAGTATACAGTACAATATATAGGCTAGTATATAACATGACTAGTATAGTAAATAGTATAATATATAGGCTAGTATATAACATGACTAGTATAGTATATAGTAGAATATATAGGCTAATATATAACATGACTAGTATAGTATATAGTAGAATATATAGGCTAGTATATAACATGACTGCTATAGTATATAGCAGAATATATAGGCTAGTACATAACATGACTAGTATAGTATATAGTAGAATATATAGTATATAATAACAATGACAGGATCAGAGGCAACATACGTCGCCTCTTCTCGATTGTAACTATAGCAACATCTCGATAACGTGGCGTTATAACGTTGGGATAACCTGTTACAACGGAAGTTAAAAAAAACAAAACAGGAAAAACAGAAAAACACATAGTATAAAGTTGGTTTAACTGTTAAATAGGCATCCAACCAAACACGACATGACTAGCTGGCAGACTGCCGGAGCTGGCATTGTCACTTCACTAATAATAATTACTAAATAAAAGCCTCTCTCGTGTTTGAGGCTGGTCTAGCGGGTAACAGCGTCGCCCCTGCACAATGTATGTATCACCCTTAGCGTTGGTACCAATCTGAATCTACTCTGCATCTCCCTAAAAGTAAAACCTCTTCAGGATCAAGTTGCAACAGTTTAAGACAAACTTGCCTCTTCCCCAGTCGAGGTGTAAGCTTTAATATGGTGTCAAAAACCAACTACAGTACTGTGTACCAAAATTCTCCTGTCGAAACACCTTGGATTACCTCTATTAAACTACTTACAGTAGCATTACTCTCGTACAGTCAACTAATCAACTAGATTCGTTTCGTCCATATGAAGAAAATGTTTATTTTCCTACATACATTCACTGCATCTCTGTATACAGACAGGAACTTCCTGTCCAGTTTCCTGGACCGGGATAGAGTGTGTTCCAGGTCAGAGCAGACTGTCCAGGCTGACTAAACACTGTCAGAGGGGGTCAACAATACTGGAAATGCAGTGTATTAAAAACAAAGACCCACATATCAGAATGTATTTCTGCTATACCAGAGGAGAAATGAGGCGTGTTTTTTTCTTAATTACAGAAGAAATAAACTAAAAGCATCAACACGGATGCCTGTCTCTTGTAAATCCACAGTAGAAGAAGAATGACGTTTTCAAAGTAATTCATAAATTGGTACTTAATTATTATTGCCCCAACACAGTACTTTTACAATGAGAAAACAGAACGCATAGAATCTACAATGGGCATAACATTGGAAACAAAATGGATAAGTATGCTAGACCTTAAATACAGAATTAAGTACCCATGAGTCAGACTTCTTTGGATTTTATTTTGACTTGGCACAAGTCCTTTGATTACTGCCTCTCATACAGTAGATAGATATCTGTTGGAACAGGCTGGAACCAGACACTTAAATCTACTGGTAATCGTGAGAAGAAAATGTCATGATGGATCTCTCAAGCATGGCATGACTCTTCGCTCCCTAGCGTTCTGGATCAGATCCAATTTAACAGTAAAACTATTTTTTTTCTCTCCCCCCACACCAGCATTTCACTTGATTGCTTGAAGAATCGAACCAGATCCAACTCTGTGAAGTCCACGTCATACAGAAGCACTGCACATTTTTATCACAGTAAGCAGTTTTTGTATACTGCAACTTGCTATTTTATTTCTGTCAACGAGTGTTCAATTGGCGATAAATGAATCCACTTCTTTCATTACATTTAACTTTTTATCTAGTGTGTTTTTAAGATTTTATATTATTTCTGTTGGATAGAACCAGCAACTGTTGTTTGTTTAGTTGTTGTTTGTTTATTTGTTGTTTGTTTATTTTTAAGTAGCAGCGCCCACCATCACTGCCACTTTGACCACCTCGTACCTGACTCTGCCACATCGGCAATGTCCACCCCTTGCTCTTGTGCCATGAAGCCCAGGACGGAAAATATTGCGAAGCCAGACACAAAACTGGTACCGCTGTTCAGGCCTCCCAGCAGCAAACAGTCCCTATATCACACATATGTCATGGAGGTTGTTAATGAACACAAAAGGAACCTAGACCCCCCCCCCCCCCCCCCTCCCCACCCCCCCACTTTTTTTGTCTTGTTTTGTTACCCATTTTTCTTTCACCCACTGGATTAGGACCCACAACCAATCACCTCCCTCCCGCCTCCTCTGGCGCTGACACTCACCTATAGCAGTTGTATTTGTACTTGTTGTAGCTCCCCAGTGATGTCATAGCTCCCAGACAGATGGCATAGGAGAAGAAGATCTGAGTGCCGGCATCGATCCAAACCTGGAGGTAGAAGGAGGAGAGAAGTAAGACACGAAGGCTGAGGCGCAAGCTTTGGGATACACTGGGTAGTATTTTGACTATTTGGGCTTTAGGCCAGGATTTAGTGTGGTTTGTTTGAATCCCAGCCAGGGCAGGGCAGGGCAGGACAGGGCAGGGCAGGACAGGACAGGGCAGGGAGGGGCAGGGCAGGGCAGGACAGGGAGGGGCAGGGCAGGGCAGGGCAGGGCAGGGCAGGGCAGCGCAGGACAGGGCAGGGCAGGGAGGGGCAGGGCAGGGCAGGACAGGGAGGGGCAGGGCAGGGCAGGGCAGAGCAGGACAGGGCAGCGCAGGGCAGGGCAGGACAGGGCAGGGCGGGGCAGGTCAGGGCAGGGAGGGGCAGGGCAGAGCAGAGCAGGGCAGAGCAGAGCAGGGCAGGACAGGGCGGGGCAGGTCAGGGCAGGGAGGGGCAGGGCAGAGCAGAGCAGAGCAGAGCAGGACAGGACAGGACAGGGCTAGGTGGTTCTACCTCGGGGTCTTTAAGACGTTGCAGGTCTGGGTACAGGTAGAACTTGATTCCTTCAGATGCTCCTGGCAAAGTGACGCCGCGGATCAACAGAATGATCAGCATGACGAAGGGGAAGGTAGCGGTGACGTAAACAACCTGTAGGAAAACAGAGGACAAAACATGAGACAATGTATCAGTAGATTTACACATCGACAGTGTAGATCTCACAAACAATATCATTATTTTGTTAAAAACACTTAAAATCTTATGTGTTAGGACATTGAGACAGTCTAAGTTAACTGTCAGAATCAGGCTGTCACAAGCCCATCTTTTATCACGATCCAATCCTTTCTGTTATACTCTCGCCTCTTGTTTTGTGAAGGCTGACTACGCTTCCCTTTTCAGGAACCAAAGACCGCAGAGACTGGATAACTTACAGCTTAGAGGGACAAGGAAACATAAATCAGCCTAAACCAATGAATAAATGAGAGTGGGGCAATAAGACAAGGTGTCTGGGATCGATCCAGCTTCCTAGCGGTCCCCGCGGGTGTTGCTGTGACTGGTCTGGCTCTTGTCTACACTCATTATACTGAGATGTAAATGCACTGTGGGAAACTGCTCTTGGTTTATAGTGACAGCCTGTACTATAGTAGTAGACTGTACGATTTGATGTATGTCCTTAAGCTAAACCAGGAAGCGTCAGAGCCCAGAGATAGAGAGACAAACAAGAGGACTAACAGAATAACTATCACCACCAAACCCTGACGCTTAAACTTAGCCTAATCCTAAACTTAACTCAAGGAAGTTGTTGCATATCAACCAAATTGATAGTTTGAGCATCTATAGACCCCATATAGAGGAGTATAGATGGCCTCTGTGCTATCACTTCAGCTTTGTTTGCTCATTGTGGTCTAAGCCGGGTATCTGTAAAGCACTTTAGTGACAAATGCTGATGTGTAAAGGGCTTTATAAAACCGGAAATGGACAGAAACGGCATCCCAGCTCACCTTTCCGGTGGATTTGACTCCCTTCCAGATGCAGAAGAAGCAGATAACCCAGACCCCCAACAGACAGAGGGCCAGGTCCCACTTGACCTCCCCGATCTCATCGATGCCACTGGAGATGCTGAGAACATTACGTCTATGGAGAGATGAGAGGACGCACGCAGTCAGACTAGTTCGATGTTAGATTAGTAGGACAGCCAGAGCTAGAACTACGTCCTATTGATTTTTGTGGCCAGTTATAGCACAAGGCGCATAATTTACCAAGCCAGTTATAACACAAGGCCCAGAATTTACCAAGCCAGTTATAACACAAGGCCCAGAATTTACCAAGTCAGTTATAACACAAGGCCCAGAATTTACCAAGTCAGTTATAACACAAGGCCCAGAATTTACCAAGTCAGTTATAACACAAGGCCCAGAATTTACCAAGTCAGTTATAACACAAGGCCCAGAATTTACCAAGCCAGTTATAACCAAAGAATTTACCAAGCCAGTTATAACACAAGGCCCAGAATTTACCAAGTCAGTTATAACACAAGGTCCAGAATTTACCAAGCCAGTTATAACACAAGGCCCAGAATTTACCAAGTCAGTTATAACACAAGGTCCATAATTTACCAAGCCAGTTATAACAAGGCCCAGAATTTACCAAGTCAGTTATAACACAAGGCCCAGAATTTACCAAGTCAGTTATAACACAACAAGTCAGTTATAACACAAGGCCCAGAATTTACCAAGTCAGTTATAACACAAGGCCCAGAATTTACCAAGTCAGGTTATCCAGAATTTACCAAGTCAGTTATAACACAAGGCCCAGAATTTACCAAGTCAGTTATAACACAAGGCCCAGAATTTACCAAGTCAGTTATAACACAAGGCCCAGAATTTACCAAGTCAGTTATAACACAAGGCCCAGAATTTACCAAGTCAGTTATAACACAAGGCCCAGAATTTACCAAGTCAGTTATAACACAAGGCCCAGAATTTACCAAGCCAGTTATAACACAAGGCCAAGAATTTACCAAGTCAGTTATAACACAAGGCCCAGAATTTACCAAGCCAGTTATAACACAAGGCCAAGAATTTACCAAGTCAGTTATAACACAAGGTCCATAATTTACCAAGCCAGTTATAACACAAGGCCCAGAATTTACCAAGCCAGTTATAACACAAGGCCCAGAATTTACCAAGCCAGTTATAACACAAGGCCCAGAATTTACCAAGCCAGTTATAACACAAGGCCCAGAATTTACCAAGCCAGTTATAACACAAGGCCCAGTTATAGCACAAGGCCCAGAATTTACCAAGCCAGTTATAACACAAGGCCCAGAATTTACCAAGTCAGTTATAACACAAGGCCCAGAATTTACCAAGTCAGTTATAACACAAGGCCCAGAATTTACCAAGCCAGTTATAACACAAGGCCAAGAATTTACCAAGTCAGTTATAACACAAGGTCCATAATTTACCAAGCCAGTTATAACACAAGGCCCAGAATTTACCAAGCCAGTTATAACACAAGGCGCAGAATTTACCAAGCCAGTTATAACACAAGGCCCAGAATTTACCAAGCCAGTTATAACACAAGGCCCAGAATTTACCAAGCCAGTTATAACACAAGGCCCAGAATTTACCAAGTCAGTTATAACACAAGGCCCAGAATTTACCAAGCCAGTTATAACACAAGGCGCAGAATTTACCAAGCCAGTTATAACACAAGGCCCAGAATTTACCAAGCCAGTTATAACACAAGGCCCAGAATTTACCAAGCCAGTTATAACACAAGGCCCAGAATTTACCAAGTCAGTTATAACACAAGGCCCAGAATTTACCAAGCCAGTTATAACACAAGGCCCAGAATTTACCAAGCCAGTTATAACACAAGGCCCAGAATTTACCAAGTCAGTTATAACACAAGGTCCAGAATTTACCAAGTCAGTTATAACACAAGGCCCAGAATTTACCAAGCCAGTTATAACACAAGGCCCAGAATTTACCAAGCCAGTTATAACACAAGGCGCAGAATTTACCAAGCCAGTTATAACACAAGGCCCAGAATTTACCAAGCCAGTTATAACACAAGGCCCAGAATTTACCAAGCCAGTTATAACACAAGGCCCAGAATTTACCAAGCCAGTTATAACACAAGGCCCAGAATTTACCAAGCCAGTTATAACACAAGGCCCAGAATTTACCAAGCCAGTTATAACACAAGGCCCAGAATTTACCAAGTCAGTTATAACACAAGGTCCATAATTTACCAAGCCAGTTATAACACAAGGCCCAGAATTTACCAAGCCAGTTATAACACAAGACCCAGAATTTACCAAGCCAGTTATAACACAAGGCCCAGAATTTACCAAGTCAGTTATAACACAAGGCCCAGAATTTACCAAGCCAGTTATAACACAAGGCCCAGAATTTACCAAGCCAGTTATAACACAAGGCCCAGAATTTACCAAGCCAGTTATAACACAAGGCCCAGAATTTACCAAGCCAGTTATAACACAAGGCCCAGAATTTACCAAGCCAGTTATAACACAAGACCCAGAATTTACCAAGCCAGTTATAACACAAGGCCCAGAATTTACCAAGTCAGTTATAACAAGAGACAATAATTTGACCAAGTCAGTTATAACAAGAGACAATAATTTGACCAAGTCAGTTATAACAAGAGACAATAATTTGACCAAGTCAGTTATAACAAGAGACAATAATTTGACCAAGTCAGTTATAACAAGAGACAATAATTTGGCCAAGTCAGTTATAACAAGAGACAATAATTTGACCAGGTCAGCTATAACAAGGGCCCAGAATTTTACCAAGTCAGCTATAACAAGGGCCCAGAATTTTACCAAGTCAGCTATAACAAGGGCCCAGAATTTTACCAAGTCAGCTATGGCAAGGGCCCAGAATTTTAACAAGTCAGCTATGACAAGGGCCCAGAATTTTACCAAGTCAGCTATAACAAGGGCCCAGAATTTTACCAAGTCAGCTATAACAAGGGCCCAGAATTTTACCAAGTCAGCTATGAGAAGGACCCAGAATTTTACCAAGTCAGCTATGACAAGGGCCCAGAATTTTACCAAGTCAGCTATGACAAGGGCCCAGAATTTTACCAAGTCAGCTATGAGAAGGGCCCAGAATTTTACCAAGTCAGCTATGACAAGGGCCAGGAACCTGCTTTTTATAAAGCCTGTACTACACAGCAGTCCTCAGATAAAGGTCACTTCCCTAGAATCCTTCACAAAAGGTACAACGTGTGTGGATGTTTCAGAGAAGCCGAATGAAAACACCACAGAGACATGACAGAGTAGACGGCTGGCTGGCGTCTAAGTATCGGTTTACAGCTTGTCCTTCAGCTCCAGCCAGCCAGTCTCATCTCTACTCTTCTCAGTTAAGAGTGGTTTACCTGTTCCTGGCCCTGTGTTTGTGTTTGTCTAAGCGCTACCAGATAAACATGACTGTTGGGAAAGGAAAGGAGAAGCAGGGGAAAGGAAGGGAGAAGCAGGGGAGAGGAAAGGAGAAGAAGGGGAGAGGAAAGGAGAAGAAGGGGAGAGGAAAGGAGAAGAAGGGGAGAGGAAAGGAGAAGAAGGGGAGAGGAAAGGAGAAGAAGGGGAGGGGAAAGGAGAAACAGGGGAGAGGAAAGGAGAAGAAGGGGAGAGGAAAGGAGAAACAGGGGAGAGGAAAGGAGAAACAGGGGAGAGGAAAGGAGAAGAAGGGGAGAGGAAAGGAGAAACAGGGGAGAGGAAAGGAGAAGCAGGGGAGAGGAAAGGAGAAGAAGGGGAGAGGAAAGGAGAAGAAGGGGAGAGGAAAGGAGAAACAGGGGAGAGGAAAGGAGAAGCAGGGGAGAGGAAAGGAGAAACAGCGGAAAGGGGAGAGGTGTGGAAGGTGGGGAAGGGGGCAGCAGGTGAGAGGTGGGGAAGCAGGTGAGAGGTGGGGAAGGGGGGGATGGGGAAGGGGGGGAGTGGTGGGGAAGCAGAGGAGTGGTGGGGAAGCAGAGGAGTGGTGGAGAAGCAGAGGAGTGGTGGAGAAGCAGAGGAGTGGTGGGGAAGCAGAGGAGAGGTGGGGAAGCAGAGGAGTGGTGGGGAAGGGGGAAGCAGAGGAGTGGTGGGGAAGCAGATGAGTGGTGGAGAAGCAGAGGAGTGGTGGGGAAGCAGAGGAGAGGTGGGGAAGCAGAGGGGTGGTGGGGAAGCAGAGGAGAGGTGGGGAAGCAGAGGAGTGGTGGGGAGGTGGGGAAGCAGAGGAAGGGGGAAGCAGAGGAGTGGTGGGGAAGCAGAGGAGTGGTGGAGAAGCAGAGGAGTGGTGGGGAAGCAGAGGAGAGGTGGGGAAGCAGAGGAGTGGTGGGGAAGCAGATGAGTGGTGGGGAGGCAGAGGAGTGGTGGGGAAGCAGAGGAGTGGTGGGGAAGCAGAGGAGAGGAGTGGTGGGGAAGCAGAGGAGTGGTGGGGAAGCAGAGGAGTGGTGGGGAAGCAGAGGAGTGGTGGAGATGCAGAGGAGAGGTAGAGAAGGGGGAAGCAGAGGAGTGGTGGGGAAGGGGGAAGCAGAGGAGTGGTGGGGAAGCAGAGGAGTGGTGGGGAAGCAGAGGAGAGGTGGGGAAGCAGAAGAGTGGTGGGGAAGCAGAGGAGTGGTGGAGAAGCAGAGGAGTGGTGGAGAAGCAGAGGAGTGGTGGAGAAGCAGAGGAGAGGTGGGGAAGCAGAGGAGTGGTGGGGAAGCAGAGGAGTGGTGGGGAAGCAGAGGAGTGGTGGGGAAGCAGAGGAGTGGTGGGGAAGCAGAGGAGTGGTGGGGAAGCAGAGGAGTGGTGGAGAAGCAGAGGAGAGGTGGAGAAGCAGAGGAGAGGTGGAGAAGGGGGAAGCAGAGGAGTGGTGGGGAAGGGGGAAGCAGAGAAGCAGAGGGTGGTGAAGCAGAGGAGTGGTGGGGAAGCAGAGGAGTGGTGGGGAAGCAGAGGAGAGGTGGGGAAGCAGAGGAGTGGTGGGGAAGCAGAGGAGAGGTGGGGAAGCAGAGCAGTGGTGGGGAAGCAGAGGAGTGGTGGGGAAGGGGGAAGCAGAGGAGAGGTGGGGAAGGGGGAAGCAGAGGAGAGGTGGGGAAGCAGATGAATGGTGGGGAAGCAGGGGAGTTGTGGAGAAGCAGAGGAGTGGTGGGGAAGCAGAGGAGTGGTGGGGAAGCAGAGGAGAGGTAGAGAAGCAGAGGAGTGGTGGGGAAGCAGAGGAGTGGTGGGGAAGCAGAGGAGAGGTGGGGAAGGGGGAAGCAGAGTAGTGGTGGGGAAGCAGAGGAGTGGTGGGGAAGCAGAGGAGTGGTGGGGAAGCAGAGGAGAGGTGGAGAAGCAGAGGAGAGGTGGAGAAGGGGGAAGCAGAGGAGTGGTGGGGAAGGGGGAAGCAGAGGAGAGGTGGGGAAGCAGAGGAGTGGTGGGGAAGCAGAGGAGAGGTGGGGAAGCAGAGGAGTGGTGGGGAAGCAGAGGAGAGGTGGGGAAGCAGAGCAGTGGTGTGGAAGCAGAGGAGTGGTGGGGAGTGGGGGGAAGCAGAGGAGAGGTGGGGAAGGGGGAAGCAGAGGAGTGGTGGGGAAGCAGATGAATGGTGGGGAAGCAGAGGAGTGGTGGAGAAGCAGAGGAGTGGTGGGGAAGCAGGAGGAGTGGTGGGGAAGCAGAGGAGTGGTGGGGAAGCAGAGGAGTGGTGGAGAAGCAGAGGAGTGGTGGGGAAGCAGAGGAGTGGTGGGGAAGCAGAGGAGAGGTGGGGAAGGGGGAAGCAGAGGAGTGGTGGGGAAGCAGAGGAGTGGTGGGGAAGCAGAGGAGTGGTGGGGAAGCAGAGGAGTGGTGGGGAAGGGGGAAGCAGAGGAGTGGTGGGGAAGCAGAGGAGTGGTGGGGAAGCAGAGGAGAGGTGGGGAAGCAGAAGAGTGGTGGGGAAGTAGAGGAGTGGTGGAGAAGCAGAGGAGTGGTGGGGAAGCAGAGGAGTGGTGGGGAAGCAGATGAGTGGTGGGGAAGCAGAGGAGTGGTGGGGAAGCAGAGCAGAGGAGTGGTGGCAGAGGAGGGGAAGCAGAGGAGTGGTGGGGAAGCAGAGGAGAGGTGGAGAAGCAGAGGAGAGGTGGAGAAGGGGGAAGCAGAGGAGTGGTGGGGAAGGGGGAAGCAGAGGAGAGGTGGGGAAGCAGAGGAGTGGTGGAGAAGCAGAGGAGTGGTGGGGAAGCAGAGGAGTGGTGGAGAATCAGAGGAGTGGTGGAGAAGGGGGAAGCAGAGGAGTGGTGGGGAAGGGGGAAGCAGAGGAGAGGTGGGGAAGCAGAGGAGAGGTGGAGAAGCAGAGGAGTGGTGGGGAAGCAGAGGAGTGGTGGAGAAGCAGAGGAGAGGTGGAGAAGCAGAGGTGAGGTGGGGAAGCAGAGGAGAGGTGGGGAAGCAGAGGAGTGGTGGGGAAGCAGAGGAGTGGTGGGGAAGCAGAGGAGAGGTGGGGAAGCAGAGGAGTGGTGAAGAAGCAGAGGAGTGGTGGGGAAGCAGAGGAGTGGTGGGGAAGCAGAGGAGTGGTGGGGAAGCAGAGGAGTGGTGGGGAAGCAGAGGAGAGGTGGGGAAGCAGAGGAGTGGTGAAGAAGCAGAGGAGTGGTGGGGAAGCAGAGGAGTGGTGGGGAAGCAGAGGAGTGGTTGGGAAGCAGAGGGAGGTGTTGAAGCAGAGGGAGGTGGGGAAGCAGAGGAGTGGTGGGGAAGCAGAGGAGAGGTGGGGAAGCAGAGGAGTGGTGGAGAAGCAGAGGAGAGGTGGGGAAGCAGAGGGAGGTGGGGAAGCAGAAGGAGGTGGGGAAGCAGAGGGAGGTGGGGAAGCAGAGGGAGGTGGGGAAGCAGAGGGAGGGCTAAAGGACGTGATAACAACAAGAATGGAGCCCTAAACTTGAATGCTAAAAGGCTACCTATTTTACAATGAGGCCCTTTGCTACACTATTTGTACCTTTATTTAACCAAGTAGTGCCTTTGAGGTCTCAAGGGAGACCCGTGAAAGGAACTAAATGAAAGGAACTAAAAAGAAAGGAACGAAACGAACTAAAGGAAATAAAGGAAAGGAACTAAAGGAACTAAAGGAAAGGAACTAAAGGAACTAAAGGAAAGGAACTAAAGGAACTAAAGGAAAGGAACTAAAGGAACTAAAGGAACTAAAGGAAAGGAACTAAAGGAAAGGAACTAAAGGAACTAAAGGAAAGGAACTAAAGGAAATAAAGGAAAGGAACTAAAGGAACTCAAGGAAAGGAACTAAAGGAACTAAAGGAAAGGAACTAAAGGAACTAAAGGAAAGGAACTAAAGGAACTAAAGGAAAGGAACTAAAGGAACTAAAGGAACTAAAGGAAAGGAACTAAAGGAACTAAAGGAAAGGAACTAAAGGAACTAAAGGAAAGGAACTAAAGGAACTAAAGGAAAAGAACTAAAGGAACTAAAGGAAAGGAACTAAAGGAACTAAAGGAACTAAAGGAAAGGAACTAAAGGAAAGGAACTAAAGGAACTAAAGGAACTAAAGGAAAGGAACTAAAGGAACTAAAGGAACTAAAGGAAAGGAACTAAAGGAACTAAAGGAAAGGAACTAAAGGAACTAAAGGAAAGGAACTAAAGGAACTAAAGGAAAGGAACTAAAGGAACTAAAGGAACTAAAGGAAAGGAACTAAAGGAACTAAAGGAAAGGAACTAAAGGAAATAAAGGAAAGGAACTAAAGGAACTAAAGGAAAGGAACTAAAGGAAATAAAGGAAAGGAACTAAAGGAACTAAAGGAAAGGAACTAAAGGAACTAAAGGAACTAAAGGAAAGGAACTAAAGGAACTAAAGGAAAGGAACTAAAGGAACTAAAGGAAAGGAACTAAAGGAACTAAAGGAACTAAAGGAAAGGAACTAAAGGAACTAAAGGAACTAAAGGAAAGGAACTAAAGGAACTAAAGGAAAGGAACTAAAGGAACTAAAGGAACTAAAGGAACGATTCAATTAGCTAAATCAAGTATATTCCAGCACTGTACTCACTGCCAGAACTCAGTGAAACTATTCTGTATAGATAAAAAATCAATTTAAATACATTTTAAAAGTTAACTGTACTCACTCCCAGAACTCGGTGACGGGCGAGGTGAAGTTGGTGATGTTAGCGGCCAGCATCAGGGTCTTGTTCTTACGGACGGTGTCCTCCACACAGCGGTCTGTGTTCCAGGAGTTCTTACACTTGGCCCAGGGCAGCTCCGGCTGGAAGCACTGGAACAGGTAGTACAAACCCCAGGCCAGGATCACTATGTAGTAGATGTTCAGGAGGGACACGATCACAATAGAAGCGTAGCCGATACCTGGGGGGGGGGGGGTGGAAAGGTCAGGTCTCATGAATATTAATCTTGCCAGACATCAGAAAACATGACATATTCAGAGGCTTGCGTCTGGATCAGAGAGATTATAGTACACTGTACAAAAACACTTAGGAAGGGAGATTTGATATTAAGAAACCCAATGTAGCTAAATGTTGCAATGTGTATGTTTTGAATGCTGTTGTAATCATTTAGAATTAGGATGTGAAAATCTCCTCTTCTTCCTCCCCCCCGCTCCTCATCCTCTACTCTCATCCCCCTCCTCCCTCGTTTCCTCCATTCTCTCCCTTCCTCTCACAGATCACATGTTAACACCCCTGTTGAAAACAAACAGCAATGATAACGTCCCCCCCGCCCCACAGTCACTCAACGTCACTACCCTGAATAAAAATCTACATCTTCTCCCATCCTCTCCACTGTCACCCTCTTGTCACTTCCCCTTAATGAAAATGAAACTGGGACGCCCCCACCAATACATTCAGGCAGGCAGACGCCAGGGCTGAAAAGTGACAGCTTGTTATGCAGATGTCTCAATGTATTATACAAGTAGAGAGGGTTAGAGTGAGGCTTGGCCTGGTTTTTGCTGGAGGTGAGTGCCTGTCTGTGTCCCAAACAGCACCCTATTCCCTATACAGTGCAATACTTTTGGCCCATACTGCACTATGTAGGGGACAACTGGATGCCGTTTGAGATGTAGCCTATGTATACAGGTAGAGCTTGTCAGCCTGCTGCCATCTACACTGATACATACAGTGTACTGTCTGTCCTGTTTCTGAGATGTCTGTCTGTCTGTCCTGTTTCTGAGATGTGTGTCTGTCTGTCCTGTTTCTGAGATGTGTGTCTGTCTGTCTGTCTGTCTGTCTGTCTGTCTGTCTGTCTGTCTGTCTGTCTGTCTGTCTGTCTGTCCTGTTTCTGAGATGTCTGTCTGTCTGTCTGCCTGCCTGCCTGCCTGTCTGTCTGTCTGCCTGCCTGTCTGCCTGCCTGCTTGCCTGTCTGTCTGCCTGTCTGCCTGTCTGCCTGCCTGTCTGTCTGTCTGTCTGTCTGCCTGTCTGTCTGTCTGTCTCCTTCTTGGGCCAGACCTCATTGCTAGGCATCCCTCTCATGTTTTCCTGTGCTGCTGCCATAGCAACCTATAATTCAGCACACTCTGTTCACAGCATGGCTGGGTCTCAAGGGCTTGTGTGTGTGTGTGTGTGTGTGTGGGGGGGGGGGGGGGTCTACTTTAAAGAATCTCAAATATAAAATATATTTTGATATGTTAAACACTTTTTTCCTCCCCACATGATTCCATGTGTTATTTCATAGTTTTGATGTCTTCACTATTATAGAAAAATAAAGAAAAACCCTTGAATGAGTAGGTGTGTCCAAAAATAGTGTAAAAGATTAACATGAAAAACCTACATGTCAGCACACACAACCTGTCATGACCATCGTTTGTGTGTGTTTTCCTTGTTTTAGTGTTGGTCAGGACGTGAACTGGGTGGGCATTTTATGTTGGAAACGTATGACAGGTGGTACTGTACATTTAAAAAGATTAACTTTATTTTTGTAGTGTGTGTGTGTGTGTGCATCTATGCATTTTGGTCCGTTCCATCAAGAAAACCGTTACAGAATACAGCGTGTCAACAGGCAGGAGCAGCGCGAGGAGACGCGCAATAAATTTCTGGACATGGGAGGAAATCCTCGACGGGAGAGGACCCTGGGCTAAACCAGGGGAGTGTAGCCGCCCAAAGGTGCAGCAGGAGAAGAGGCAACAGGAGCAGCCCAAAGAGGAGGTATGGACATGGGAGGACGAATTAGAAGGAAGAGGACCCTGGGCTCAGCCAGGAGAATATCGCCGCCCCAAAGAAGAACTGGAGGCGGCGAAAGCTGAGAGGCGCAGATATGAGGAGGCAGCACGACGTAGCGGATGGAAGCCTGAGAGGCAGCCCCAAAAATTTCTTGGGGGGGGGCTAACAGGGAGTATGGCTACGTCAGGTAGGAGACCTGGGCAGACTCCCTGTGCTTACCGGGGGGCTAGAGAGACCGGACAGGCACCGTGTTATGCAGTGGTGCGCACGGTGTCTCCAGTGCGGGTGCATAGCCCGGTGCGGTATATTCCAGCTCCGCGTGTCGGCCGGGCTAGATTGAGCGTCGAGCCTAATGCCATGAAGCCGGCTCTACGCAGCTGGTCCCCAGTGCGTCTCCTTGGGCCGGCTTACATGGCACCAGCCTTGCGCTCGGTGTCTCCGGTTCGCCTGCATAGCCCAGTGCGGGCTATTCCACCTCGCCGCACTGGCAGGGCGACCGTGAGCATTCAACCAGGTAAGGTTGGGCAGGCTCGGTGCTCAAGAGCTCCAGTGCGCCTGCACGGTCCGGTTTTTCCAGTACCACCTCCACACCCCAGCCCTCCGGTAGCAGCTCCCCGCACCAGGCTTCCTGTGCGTGTCCTCGGCCCAGTACCACCAGTGCCAGCACCACGCATCAGGCCTACAGTGCGCCTCGCCTGTCCAGCGCTGCCAGAGCCTTCCTCCTCTCCAGCGCTGTCGGAGTCTCCCGCCTGTTTAGCGCTGTTAGAGCCTTCCTTCTCTACAGCGCTGCCGGAGTCTCCCGCCTGTTCAGAACTGCCAGTCTGCATAGAGCTGCCAGTCTGCAAGGAGCTGCCAGTCTGCAAGGAGCTGCCAGTCTGCAAGGAGCTGCCAGTCTGCAAGGAGCTGCCCGTCTGCATAGAGCTGCCAGTCTGCAAGGAGCTGCCAGTCTGCAAGGAGCCGCCAGAGCTGCCTTTCTGCAGGATGCCGCCAAAGCTGCCAGTCTGCAAGGAGCCGCCAGAGCTGCCAGTCTGCAAGGAGCCGCCAGAGCTGCCAGTTAGCATGGAGCAGCCAGGGCCGCCAGTCAGTATGGAGCAGCCAGGGCCGCCAGTCAGCATGGAGCAGCCAGGGCCGCCAGTCAGCATGGAGCAGCCAGGGCCGCCAGTCAGCATGGAGCAGCCAGGGCCGCCAGTCAGCATGGAGCAGCCAGTCAGCATGGAGCAGCCAGAGCAGCCAGTCAGCATGGAGCAGCCAGAGCTGCCAGTCAGCATGGAGCAGCCAGAGCTGCCAGTCAGCATGGAGCAGCCAGTCAGCATGGAGCAGCCAGAGCTGCCAGTCATCATGGAGCAGCCAGTCAGCATGGAGCAGCCAGAGCAGCCAGTCGACCAGACTCTTCCAGATCTGCCAGTCGACCAGACTCTTCCAGATCTGCCAGTCGACCAGACTCTTCCAGAACTGCCAGTCGACCAGACTCTTCCAGATCTGCCAGTCGACCAGAATCTTCCAGATCTGCCAGTCGACCAGACTCTTACAGATCTGCCAGTCGACCAGACTCTTCCAGATCTGCCAGTCGACCAGACTCTTCCAGATCTGCCAGTCGACCAGACTCCTCCAGATCTGCCAGTCGACCAGACTCCTCCAGATCTGCCAGTCGACCAGACTCTTCCAGATCTGCCAGTCGACCAGACTCTTCCAGATCTGCCAGTCGACCAGACTCTTCCGGATCCGCCAGTCAGCCAGGATCTGCCGGATCCAACCACCTGCCTGAGCTTCCTCTCAGTGCTGAGCTTCCTCTCAGTGCTGAGCTTCCTCTCAGTGCTGAGCTACCCATCAGTCCCGAGCTACCTCTGTCCCGAGCTGCCCCTCTGTCCCGAGCGGTCTTTAAGGAGGGTAACCTATCTAGGGACGCTAAGGGGGTGGACTAAAACTGTTATGGAGTGGGGTCCACGTCCAGCGCCAGAGCCGCCACCGCGGACAGATGCCCACCCACACCCTCCCCCATAGGTTTAAGTTGTGCGTCCGGAGTCCGCACCTTGGAGGGGGGGTACTGTCACGTTCTGACCATCGTTTGTGTGTGTTTTCCTTGTTTTAGTGTTGGTCAGGACGTGAACTGGGTGGGCATTTTATGTTGGATGTCTTGTTTGTCTATTTCTATGTCTGGCCTGATATGGTTCTCAATCAGAGGCAGGTGTTAGTCATTGTCTCTGATTGGGAACCATATTTAGGTAGCCTGGGTTTCACTGTGTGGTTGTGGGTGATTGTTCCTGTCTATGTGTTTTCACCAGATAGGCTGTTTAGGTTTTCGTTACGTTCTTTATTTTTGTAGTGTTTGTATTGATTCGTGGTTTACGTTTGTTTATTAAAACATGGATCGAAATCTACACGCTGCATTTTGGTCCGACTCTCCTTCTCATCAAGAAAACCGTTACACAACCAGTAGGTCACATGTCAGTACATACACACAACCAGTAGGTCACATGTCAGCACACACAACCAGTAGGTCACATGTCAGTACACACAACCAGTAGGTCACATGTCAGTACATACACACAACCAGTAGGTCACATGTCAGTACATACACACAACCAGTAGGTCACATGTCAGTACATACACACAACCAGTAGGTCACATGTCAGTACATACACACAACCAGTAGGTCACATGTCAGCACACACAACCAGTAGGTCACATGTCAGTACATACACACAACCAGTAGGTCACATGTCAGTACATACACACAACCAGTAGGTCACATGTCAGCACACACAACCAGTAGGTCACATGTCAGTACATACACACAACCAGTAGGTCACATGTCAGTACATACACACAACCAGTAGGTCACATGTCAGTACACACAACCAGTAGGTCACATGTCAGTACACACAACCAGTAGGTCACATGTCAGTACACACAACCAGTAGGTCACATGTCAGTACACACAACCAGTAGGTCACATGTCAGTACACACAACCAGTAGGTCACATGTCAGTACACACAACCAGTAGGTCACATGGGGGAGAAACGGTGTTGCTTGATTTGTTTTTTCAAACCAAGCTTTCTCTTCACTTGCCCTATATGAGATGGAATCCCAGGCACTCGTGGCTCTGTATAATACTGTACGTTTCCTTGAATTTGTTCTGGATGTTATGGGACTCGTGATTTGTGAGTATTGAATGTGGTAAGAAATATTACATATGCAGTGGTAAAATAACAAAATATCAGATGTTTTTTTCTGAGTGGGATGAGCAGTAGGACAAGAGGGAGAACAGCCAAGAGTACCTTCTATTACCTTTCAGTTTCCCTCAGTACTACGTGTGAAATACAGTTGAAGTTGGAGGTTTTACATACACCTTTAGCCAAATACGTTTAAACTCAGTTTTTCACAATTCCTGACATTTAATCCTAGTAAAAAATCCCTGTTAAGAAGTGTGTGAAATGTCATAATAATAGTAGAGAGAATTATTTATTTCAGCTTTTTATTTCTTTCATCACATTAACAGTGCGTCAGAAGTTTACATGAGCTCAATTAGTATTTGGTAGTGTTGCCTTTAAATGGTTTAACTTAGGTCAAACGTTTCGGGTAGCTGTCCACAAGCTTCCCACAATCATTTGGGTGCATTTTGACCCATTCCTCCTGACAGAGCTGGTGTTTACTGAGTCAGGTTTGTAGGCCTCCTTGCTCGCACACATTTTTTCAGTTCTGCCCATGAACAGGATATAGGATTATAGGCTTGAGGTCAGGGCTTTGTGATGGCCCCTCCAATACCTTGACTTTGTTGTCCTTAAGCCGTTTTGCCACAACTTTGGATGTATGCTTTGGGTCATTGTCCATTTGGAAGACCCATTTGCAACCAAGCTTTAATTTCCTGACTGATGTCTTGAGATGTTGCTTCAATATATCCACATCACTTTCTTCCTCATGATGCCATCTATTTTGTGAAGTGCACCGGTTCCTCCTGCAGCAAAGCACCCCCACAACATGATGCTGCCACCCCAGTGCTTCACAGTTGGGATGGTGTTATTCGGCTTGCAAGTGTCCCCCTTTTTCCTCCAAACACAACAATGGTCATTATGGCCAAACAGTTATATTTTTGTTTCATCAGACGAGAGGACATTTCTCCAAAAAGTACAATCTTTGTCCCCATATGCAGTTGCAAACTGTAGTCTGGCAATTTTATGGCGGTTTTGGAGCAGTGGCTTCTTCCTTGCTGAGCGGCCTTTCAAGTTACGTCGATATAGGACTCATTTTACTGTGGATATAGATACTTTTGTACCTGTTTCCTCCAGCATCTCCACAAGGTCCTTTGCTGTTGTTCTGGGATTGATTTGCACTTTTCGCACCAAAGTACGTTCATCTCTAGGAGACAGAACGCGTCTCCTTCCTGAGCGGTATGATGGCTGCGTGGTCCCACCATTGTTTGTACAGATAAACGTGGTACCTTCAGGCGTTTGGAAATTGCTCCCAAGGATGAACCAGACTTGTGGAGGTCTACATTTTTTTCTGAGGTCTTGGCTGATTTCTTTTAATTTTCCCATGATGTCAAGCAAAGAGGCACTGAAATACATTCACAGGTATACCTCCAATTGACTCAAATAATGTCAATTAGCCTATCAAAAGCTTCTAAAGCCATGACATAATTTTCTGGAATTTTCCAAGCTGTTTAAAGGCACAGTCAACAAAGCGTATGTAAACTTCTGACCCACTGGAATTGTGATACAGTGAATTATAAGTGAAATAATCTGTCTGTAAACAATTGTTGGAAAAATGACTTGTGTCATGCACAAAGTAGATGTCCTAACCGACTTGCCAAAACTATAGTTTGTTAACAAGAAATTTGTGGAGCGGTTGAAAAACAAGTTTTATTGACTCCAACCTAAGTGTACGTAAACTTCCAACTTCAACTGTATCTAAAGCAGCCAGGGCATATCAGTTGGCAGTTAGTTGGCAGTTAGGAGAGGAGGAAGTCTACGGGGAACAGGATGCATCAGCAGTACAGGACACCTAGCAACCAGGCAGTATCAAAATAAGGCTAGTTGATTGGACTCCCCTGGAGTCAGTGTGGGCGAGGCAGAGCCAGTGTAATATAATGTGTGGTATCTTTCCTGGCCTGAATATGGTTGCCCTGTCCATCAATTATTTACTATTCCTTAGAAAGCTACGCCATTCGTACATCACAACATTTGATTGCTGCTAAAGGTCATTGACCTGATTTGACCCGAGAAAGTTCTGCTCTTCTACAGTAGCTTTGATTGCCAGGTCGTCATTGCAAATAAGATTCTGTTTTTTTAATTGACTTACCTGTATGAATAAAAGTTGTATTCATTTTATATTTATTTAACCACGAAATACCCTTGAGGGTAGAAACCTATTTTATGAGGGAAACCTGAAATAATACCTAAAAATAAATTTAAAAAATGTACTGACTAGTAAAGATGTACTCACTAGTAAAGATGTACTGACTAGTAAAGATGTACTCACTAGTAAAGATGTACTGACTAGTAAAGATGTACTCACTAGTAAAGATGTACTGACTAGTAAAGATGTACTCACTAGTAAAGATGTACTGACTAGTAAAGATGTACTGACTAGTAAAGATGTACTCACTAGTAAAGATGTACTGACTAGTAAAGATGTACTCACTAGTAAAGATGTACTCACTAGTAAAGATGTACTCACTAGTAAAGATGTACTGACTAGTAAAGATGTACTCACTAGTAAAGATGTACTCACTAGTAAAGATGTACTCACTAGTAAAGATGTACTGACTAGTAAAGATGTACTCACTAGTAAAGATGTACTCACTTGTAAAGATGTACTCACTTGTAAAGATGTACTCACTAGTAAAGATGTACTGACTAGTAAAGATGTACTCACTAGTAAAGATGTACTGACTAGTAAAGATGTACTCACTAGTAAAGATGTACTGACTAGTAAAGATGTACTCACTAGTGAAGATGCACTCACTAGTGAAGATGTACTCACTAGTAAAGATGTACTGACCAGTAAAGATATACTCACTAGTAAAGATGTACTCACCAGTAAAGATGTACTCACTAGTAAAGATGTACTCACTAGTAAAGATGTACTCACTAGTAAAGATGTACTCACTAGTAAAGATGTACTCACCAGTAAAGATGTACTCACCAGTAAAGATGTACTCACTAGTAAAGATGTACTCACCAGTAAAGATGTACTCACCAGTAAAGATGTACTCACTAGTAAAGATGTACTCACCAGTAAAGATGTACTCACCAGTAAAGTGGTACTCACTAGTAAAGATGTACTCACCAGTAAAGATGGGGCAAAGCTTTTCCCAGCAGGTGATTCCACCCTCGGAGGTATATTGTCCCAGGGCCACCTCCAGGAAGAACACAGGGAGACCGCCGCCAAAGAGGAAGATAGTGTACGGGATGAGAAATGCACCTGGAGGAGGAGAAGACGAATAACGATAACCACGGTAACCACAAATGTGTCAGATTCCAAAAGACAAAAAGTGGGCCAAAACCAATGGAGAATGTGTGAATCGAGGGAGTAACTTTCTCAGTCGGAGTATTACGGTAAACAATTAGACGTCCGTCATGTTAGAAGGGAGTGAGATGGAGGACAGTCGTTAGTCGAGTAAGTCAACCTTCGAATGGTTGGTCAATTGGAATGGCTTTGAACTGCAAAGCCTTCAGGTTCTAGACCTAGACAGCAGCTGTAATGGGAACCATGGTTACATGCAGAGAGACTGCTACCTGATGACCTGTATCAACACCATCTGCTAACTTTAATGCCCTCGTAGAACGCAACACTCTGCGTCTTCTGCTTACATGGATATGTCACAGTGAATTAGGGTCATTGACCCCAAACCTCTTAGAATACAGAGTTGGAATTGGAATGGCTTCATTCCATTTCACCCTTCATGTCCAAGTCAGTAGCTGTAAAGGAGACAGAAACTCACCTCCGCCATTCTTATAGCAGAGGTATGGGAAACGCCAGACGTTCCCTAAACCCACGAAGCCCCCAGCGACGGACAGGATAAAGTCCAGTTTGGAGTTCCACTTCTCCCTCTGGACGGGTTTCCCCTCTGCCTCGTCCTCGGGCCGGGTGCCAGGGCTCTTCCCCGGGGAAGGCTTCAGCGTGTCCTTATGGAAGTCCTTCAGACACTGGAGCTTCTCTTTCTGTGCCATGCTGCAGGGGGGAGATGGAGAGGATTAGATAGAGTTCATCTGAGGCCGTTGATATCGTAAAGACCGTAACACAGCTCTATTTAACCTGTCAAACGCCACAGCTATAATTCACAAACACATGCCATACAGTCATGTCAACATCGCTTGGATATCCTCTTCTCCTTATCTAACCCTGGTATGGAGTAACTTATCTTACAGTATATGCATCAATCAATCATTCCACATGTCTATAATACTGTAGTGATATTTTAGATTTTAGTCATTCATAACTAGGCGGGAATTGCTTGGTGTAATAATCTTGAAGTATGTGTGATATCATATAGGGCCACCACCCAACGAGGTATGATATACATAGGCATAGAATTGTATATTCAGTTCCTATTCACCTGTGAGCTGCCACTCAAAAATAAAAAGACATTTAAAAGTTATGTGAATACAAAGCATCGATCATTTTGATGAGTTAACAAATAATACATTTGTTATGTAAAGGAAAACAAACTAAAGGAAGTGAGCCTCCACCCCCAACCCCACCCTGGCAACATGTCTCCACCCCCAACCCCACCCTGGCAACATGTCTCCACCCCCAACCCCACCCTGGCAACATGTCTCCACCCCCAACCCCACCCTGGCAACATGTCTCCACCCCCAACCCCACCCTGGCAACATGTCTCCACCCCCAACCCCACCCTGGCAACATGTCTCCACCCCCAACCCCACCCTGGCAACATGTCTCCACCCCCAACCCCACCCTGGCAACATGTCTCCACCCCCAACCCCACCCTGGCAACATGTCTCCACCCCCAACCCCACCCTGGCAACATGTCTCCACCCCCAACCCCACCCTGGCAACATGTCTCCACCCCCAACCCCACCCTGGCAACATGTCTCCACCCCCAACCCCACCCTGGCAACATGTCTCCACCCCCAACCCCACCCTGGCAACATGTCTCCACCCCCAACCCCACCCTGGCAACATGTCTCCACCCCCAACCCCACCCTGGCAACATGTCTCCACCCCCAACCCCACCCTGGCAACATGTCTCCACCCCCAACCCCACCCTGGCAACATGTCTCCACCCCCAACCCCACCCTGGCAACATGTCTCCACCCCCAACCCCACCCTGGCAACATGTCTCCACCCCCAACCCCACCCTGGCAACATGCCTCCACCCCCAACCCCACCCTGGCAACATGTCTCCACCCCCAACCCCACCCTGGCAACATGTCTCCACCCCCAACCCCACCCTGGCCACCCCCAACCCCACCCTGGCAACATGTCTCCACCCCCAACCCCACCCTGGCAACATGTCTCCACCCCCAACCCCACCCTGGCAACATGTCTCCACCCCCAACCCCACCCTGGCAACATGTCTCCACCCCCAACCCCACCCTGGCAACATGTCCACCCCCAACCCCACCCTGGCAACATGTCTCCACCCCAACCCCACCCTGGCAACATGTCTCCACCCCCAACCCCACCCTGGCAACATGTCTCCACTCCCAACCCCACCCTGGCAACATGTCTCCACCCCCAACCCCACCCTGGCAACATGTCTCCACCCCCAACCCCACCCTGGCAACATGCCTCCACCCCCAACCCCACCCTGGCAACATGTCTCCACCCCCAACCCCACCCTGGCAACATGTCTCCACCCCCAACCCCACCCTGGCAACATGCCTCCACCCCCAACCCCACCCTGGCAACATGTCTCCACCCCCAACCCCACCCTGGCAACATGTCTCCACCCCCAACCCCACCCAGCCAACATGTCTCCACCCCCAACATCTCATCCCATTGCCCCAACCCCACCCAGCCAACATGTCTCCACCCCCAACCTCCCATCTCATTGCCCCAACCCCACCCAGCCAACATGTCTCCACCCCCAACCCCACCCAGCCAACATGTCTCCACCCCCAACCCCACCCAGCCAACATGTCTCCACCCCCAACCCCACCCAGCCAACATATCTCCATCCAACCACCCCCACCTCCATCCAACCACCCCCCCCCCCCCCCTCTCTCTCTCTCCCCCCCTCACCGCCCTCTCACCCCCCCCCCCCCCCTCACCCCCTCACCCCCCCCTCTCCCCCCCCCCCCCCCCCTTGCTACTAGGGTTTATTGTTTGTCATATATATATATAGTTATATGTTTGTTTTGTTCATTTTTATTGTTGGACATAAAATACAGTAAAAACACCAGCCAATCAGCTACACAAATTTAAGCAAGGTTTGAAATTATTATGTTTTGGTAAAATGATATACCTGTTTGGGCTTCTTGCTGGTCAATTTGAAGTCTACAAATGATTTGTAATTATGTTCCGGACACCTTACCATCGGCTCGAGAAAATTTCAGCCCGCGGCTGAATACTAGTTGATGATCCTTGGCCTACATAATCATGATATTTAGTCCGAATTTGACTGGATTGCCATTTTGGCGTCATACTAAATAAGAATGTGTTCTTAATTGACCTGCCTGGTAAAATAAAAGTTAACCTACAGTTGAAGCAGGCATTTCGAAATTGCTCCCAAGGATGAACCAGACTTATGGAGGTCTACAGTTTTTCTGAGGTCTTGGTTGATTTCTTTTGATTTTCCCATGATGTCAAGCAAAGAGACACTGAGTTTGAAGGTAGACCTTGAAATACATCCACAAGTACACCTCCAATTGACTCAAATTATGTCAATTAGCCTATCAGAAGCTTCTAAAAGCCATGACATCATTTTCTGAAATTTTCCAAGCTGGAATTTTCCAAGCTGTTTAAAGGCACAGTCAACGTAGTGTATGTAAACTTCTGACCCACTGGAATTGTGATACAGTGAATTATAAGTGACATAATCGGACTATAAACAATTATTGGCAAAACATTTTTTTAACTTGTTTTTACTTATGTCATGCACAAAGTAGATGTCTTAACCGACTTGCCAAAACTATAGTTTGTTAACAAGACATTTGTGGAGTGGTTGAAAAACAAGTTTTAATGACTCCAACCTAAGTGTATGTAAACTTCCGACTTCAACTGTATGTTACGGGATTCGTCCGTCGTCTACCTACAACAGACCAAGTCAAAAGCAAACTTTACACACATCACACATACGACTGTGGACATTTAGGAGACGAAAGTTACGATGGCTGGCGAATGACAGAGGTGAGAAGCCAACATCTAGAACTTGATGCCCTCAGCCACGGTCTCTAAAACAGTTTCCATTTTGTCAAT
>NC_092163.1:78215029-78357529 GCF_045791955.1 Oncorhynchus clarkii lewisi | reverse complement strand
CTCTCTCTCTTCCAAAAGAATAAAGACATGTGAAATTTCATATTATGTCTATATACAGTGTTGTAACTATGTGCAAATAGTACAAAAGGGGAATATGGGAGATGATCAAAATGTGATTTGTTTTCTAATTCTTTGTGGATCTGTGTAATCTGAGGGAAATATGTCTCTAATATGGTCATACATTGGGCAGGAGGTTAGGAAGTGCAGCTCAGTTTCCACCTCATTTTGTGGGCAGTGAGCACATAGCCTGTCTTCTCTTGAGAGCCATGTCTGCCTACGGCGGCCTTTCTCAATAGCAAGGCAATGCTCACTGAGTCTGTACATAGTCAAAGCTTTCCTTAATTTTGGGTCAGTCACAGTGGTCAGGTATTCTGTCACTGTGTACTCTCTGTGTAGGGCCAAATAGCATTCTAGTTTGCTCTGTTTTTTTGTTAATTCTTTCAATGTATGATTTGATTGGGTCTAATTATGTTGCTGTCCTGGGGCTCTGTAGGGTGTGTTTGTGTTTGTGAAACAGAGCCCCAGGACCAGCTTGCTTAGGGGACTCTTCTCCAGGTTCATCTCTCTGTAGGTGATGGCTTTGTTATGGAAGGTTTGGGAATCACTTCCTTTTAGGTGGTTGTAGAATTTAACATCTCTTTTCTGGATTGTGATAATTAGCAGGTATCGGCCTGATTCTGCTCTGCATGCATTATTTGGTGTTTAACATTGTACACAGAGGATTATTTTTTGCAGAATTTTGCAAAGCAGTCTCATGTTGGTGTTTGTCCCATTTAGTGAATTCTCTGTTTGATCTGCTGTACAGAATGTGGTCTGCCTGAGTTGTTGATAAGTTGGGTTGCGGTCTGCCTGCATGCTCTCCTCTTTAACTATAAACCACAGAAGACTTTGTCATGCTATTGAAATGCATGATGGCAACATTTCTGTGGTCAGGTGACACAGCCCTGTAGCAGACTTGAGTTCAAGTAGTATTTGAAATATACCAGTGTTGGCTTTAGCCTGCCTGGGGTGCCAGAGACGATGGAGTTGGCCAGTTTTGTGATTGGTTCTACTGTGCCAGACAAACTCAATCGAAAATGATTCATCAAAATGCAATGTTACTGAGAGGCCTTGCCTAAGACCTGAAGACTTGTGTTAGCTCCTCTGAGCATGCCTAGGGTTGCAAAGCTACCGGTAATTTACCAAAGTTTACCAAAGAATTCTTTAGTAATTTTGGTAAAGTAACAGAAACTCTAATCTATCGAAACTTTGGTAATTTCTACTAGAAAAACGTATATATATATTTTTTATTCATATATAGTATAAAATGTTTTAAATTTAAAAGTCCATATTGTCCACGTGTTTATGGTTCAAGAGAAGAAAGCATTATTAATGAAAAAAAGCATCTAATCGACAATGTCATTATTTTTAATTACCTTCTGTAACTCTTTTTTTCACAACTGCCAAATATTAGAGTGTAAAAAAATATAGAAAGGATCGTTCATGCTGAAACCCTCATATTAAACACCAATGGTATTCACTAAGTTGATGGTTTATATTTAGCATAATGCTTTACAGTTTTGTCAGTCTATTTTTTATTTATTTTTTCAAAATCCTCACATTTCATTATTTCATGTATTTGGCACACAGAGATTATTACAGATACCTGTGATGATTTAAAGTACCCCAAAGGGCCACTAGATGTCGTGTGATAGATCAAAACCAATTGAATTTGTCACATGCTCCGAAAGACAAAGAGAGGGGGGAGGGAGGGAGAAGGGGAGAGAGAGAGAGACAGAGACAGAGAGAGAGACAGAGAGAGAGAGACAGAGAGAGAGACAGAGAGAGAGAGAGACAGAGAGAGCGACAGAGACAGAGAGACAGAGAGAGCGACAGAGACAGAGAGAGAGAGACAGAGAGAGAGACAGAGAGAGACAGAGAGAGAGAGAGAGAGAGAGAGAGAGAGAGACAATACTCAGCTGGTGTCTGTAGGCATAACATGTTAAAACATCCTTGGGGTGACAGGTAGCCTATTGGTTAGAGCGTTGGACTAGTAACCGAAAGGTTTCAAGATTGAATCCCCGAGCTGACAAGGTAAAAAAATGTCATTCTGCCTCTGAACAAGGTAGTTAACCCACTGTTCCTAGGCCGTCATTGTAAATAAGAATTTGTTCTTAACTGACTTGCCTCGTTAAATAAAGGTAAAATAAAAATGATGTCTAATAATGTTGTACAAAGCTTGAAGGCACCCTCAGTGGGGATGTTGCTTTATCTTAGCTAGATTAATAGTTGAACTCCTATTTTCACCTATTTTCATTTCCGTGTGTGTTGACAACAAGTGACGACTAAAAGCTCCTGAAAAGAAAGGAGTCCTCGAGGACTTACAGTAGGAAGGAAAGAAGGCTGGGTGGATTTCAGAAGTTTTCCTACAGACCTCAGTTCAATCGAAACCACCATTACAGTAACCTAGAAATCGTTCAACCTCATTAGACCTTATTGACACTGTTAACTATTTTGGAAATACCCACAATCACCTCGTAAAAAAAGCTATTTTCGAATCGGTGAGCAATTTCGAAAGACTCAATGACCGTGCACAGCAAGATAAAATCTTTTTTTTTTTTTGCAAGGAAACTGGACATACAGTATGAAAGGTAAACTAAATAGTGATGGCATTATTTGCTTTTGTCCATGTGATAGGATAACATTACTGCTCTGCGCCGAGTCAAAGTAAAGGAAAACAAATTGGCAACAACGTGGCGCTCCACTTCCTTACAATCATCAGATAAGGGGCTATCTATGCATTTCACAAGCCCTTTACAGTACAGGCTAGTCTGCTTCTACGTTCCTTCCTCAAGGACGCGCGCGCTCGAACGGCACAATCAACGTAAAATGAATTGTCTTTGTTCTTCAACCGTTCCAATTATTGCCTCAGAAAGAAAAAGCCTCTACACTGACATGTATTCAACCATTCCCCCAGAGATAAAGAGACCTGCAAACGAAACCTTACATAACCTTCGTGTAGGCTAGTGTTTACCTGTAGTCTATCCATGATATGCTGGGAATAGTGTACCTACAGCTCTTTTCTCTCATTCCCAGCTACGCACAAACTAGGTGATGCGGGAGGCATATAAGGGAATATAATTTTATAATAGGCTTTCAAATGACACAATGTTACACTAATCGCTGTTAGGCTACGCACCGACGGATTTAAACTCTTGGAGGTGTGTCTTCAGTCGTTGCTGGGCATAGGTACTGAAAAAGGAAGACCAGAAATGCCCGAAAAGAATGTAGGAAATTAAATAGAAAGTAGCCTTCTTCTTTTAGTAAAATGATTGCATGCCTACAAAGCGAGACAACGAAGCTGATAAACAAAGCCCAGTTGCCATGACAGTCTGGTGTAGTCTTTGAATCATAATTTATTCCACATCTTCGTCAGACAGACAATAACAGGCGTTGTTACACCATAACACCATGCCAACCATAACCCATCCATGGCACAATGACACCCACTATCGATTGAAGGATAATGTATTCGACCAGCTATACGCAGGCAGGCTACACGACCACAGACCTCCATGACAACATGATAAGACTTGTCTCTTTTTAAGTTCAGTTCATCCACACACCGCCTCAATTATTGATGTTCCCTGGCAACCTTCTTTCTACCAGGATCAAAGATCAGCTCGTCTATCGGAGTTGCTATTCATCAGAAACGATCGAAATAGTCTCGATGACACATATAGTCTGAGCCAGGGAGAGAGCACAATAAATGACAAGAAATTAGGCGCATAAAATTAACTACAAGCGGGATAATGTGGAGTTAATGTATGTCAATTTAAATGTCTGAAACTTGAGCGACTGTCGTGGCTCACAAAGTGTTGGCATGCTATTAAACGCATCTCAGTGTAGGCTGGCTGCTACAACCTGGACTCAGGGATAGACGTAATATTGTAAATGTAACTCAAACCACTCCAATTAATATATATATTTCTTAATGTAAACTTTTTTTTAAACTAGGCAAGTCAGTTAAGAACAAATTCTTACTTACAACTATGACCTATCAACAGGCAAAAGGCTTCCTGCTGGGACAGGGGCCTGAGATTTTAAAAATATATAAATACAGGACACAATATATGTTTTGTATGGTATTGTATTAATTTATGGATGTCCATCATTCATTTCGTAGGATATGTTACGATTTGAAAAACGTATGAGATGTTAAAAATTCCAATTTGTTGTGGCTAATGTTAGCTAGGTGACTAGGTGGCTAATGCTAATGTTAGCTAGGTGACTAACGCTAGCTAGGCAAGGTGTTAGTTGTTGGGGTTGGGGGAAGGATTATGTAACATGCTAATTAGTTGCAAAGTAGCTAAAAAGTAGTAAGTAGTTGCAAAGTTGCTAATTAGCTAAAATGCTAAAGTTGTCTGTGATGAAATTTGAACACGTAACCTTTGGGTTGCTAGATGTTCGTTATATACACCTACCCATCCTACCCATTCTGTTGAATGTAACCATACCAAACATAACATATCATACCAATTTGAGGATCCTAGATTTATGTTTACTATGTTACGTGTAGTCCATGAGACCAGGCTGGAGTGTTGCTGCCTACGAGCTACTGAGTACTGACAGAAAGAGTCTGGTCTTACTATCTATCTAAATGATTGCGGGAACAATAGTGAAAATGAGGGTACACACACAGCATCTAGAAAGTACAAACAGGAGTTGATCTATGACATGTAACATGAGGCACACAATGTGTAGGCTGAGTACTCAAAGCATCACAGTTACTGCTTCTCTCACTGTTCCGGTCCTTTAGTTAGTCATTAATCGGTGGTGGCAGAATAGAGTGAAATCATTCTGAGGTCAAATTAAACCCACACATTAACAGTGGAATAACATTCATGTGAACTATTGTATAAAACTATGACGTTTTTCACGGTAGCCTAAGGTTGTCACAAAATAATAAGTTATTAAAGCATTATTTGATTCAGTTTGGAGACAAATTTACGCTTCATCCCTTCTTCTCTCAATGCGAGGATATTTGCATGAGGTCGACATAACAAGACTCAAAACTCAACCCTTACGGAAATGTGTTCTAAACGTTCTGGTATCAATAATGTAAGAGGACAATTTTAATATGACCGTCTTTGAACATGCATAAATTATTGATGCTGAAAGGTTACTTTTTAGGCATACCACGCCAAAAACTTGAGATTAAACAATATATTGTGACACACAGAGATGATAAAATTCACTATCGGAGAAAAATAAATTATTATAATGAATCTAATAGCGTATGCACTCTAAATAATTTGCATATAGCTCATAAAGATGTAGCCTAGGTAGGGATATGTTGGTGATGATGATTATGATGATGATCCGTTAGCCTACCTGTATTGACTTGAATTCCTTTTATTTCCTTTAGAATGTATCTGTTTTCTCAGTGTAGTGCGGCGGACGGGTGTTGAATAGTGAGAATTACGGTGGTAAATTTTATTTATAAGGTTTTCTTTCTGACCTTTGTCTCTTAAAATGGGTGAGCATTAGTGGAAAAACACCGGGCCAGCCTCCCCGTGCAACAGGAGAGCGTCTTCTTAAAGAGGCAGGTTCCCTTCGAATCATTGGCGCTAGCTCCACGCTGCAACATCATTTTCTCTTTCCGTTTGTCTCTGAGCGCATGCCATGCACGCACGTTAGGACTGTACGCACGCGCGCACACCAAGCGGTCGGGTTGGAATGGAAAAGCACACAGAAACAGCCAAACCTTTGCATGCCATGCATACACGATAACAAAGTTGTCACTTTGCAAGTAGAATTACATTAATTATTATTTTTATTTTTTAATGCCTACATTTGTGCTCATTTTGCATTTCGCAGAGGCGTTTTAAACAATCATGTTTGCCTGTAAGAAGGTTCTGCAGTGTCAGCTATGATGCACACATTGATATGTAATATGTTGACATAACATACCTATTCAGTCTACTGTAAACCTATTTGCAATTACCAAGAACACCATGTAATGTGTTTTAGAGCAGGCAGCAGGCAGCAGGTAGCAGGCAGCAGGCAGCAGGCAGCAGGCAGCAGGTAGCAGGCAGCAGGCAGCAGGCAGCAGGTAGCAGGCAGCAGGCAGCAGGCAGCAGGTAGCAGGCAGCAGGCAGCAGGCAGCAGGCGGCAGGCAGCAGGCAGCAGGCAGCAGGTAGCAGGCAGCAGGCAGCAGGTAGCAGGCAGCAGGTAGCAGGCAGCAGGCAGCAGGCAGCAGGTAGCAGGTAGCAGGCAGCAGGCATTAGGCAGCAGGCAGCAGGTAGCAGGCAGCAGGCAGCAGGTAGCAGGCAGCAGGCAGCAGGCAGCAGGTAGCAGGCAGCAGGCAGCAGGCAGCAGGTAGCAGGCAGTAGGCAGCAGGCAGCAGGCTATTGCATTCAGAACGCAAAATGTGTTATGAGGTGACTTCCATATATGAACGTTTGACTACAGAGGAAACAACTCAGAGACCCAATGATAGTCAGGAAGGAGAGACATGCGATATGTATCTTATTGGAACGGGGTATGTCTTTGCTTTTATGTCATTTATTATACTATTATTTATTTATACAATGCCAACAATGGCATGTAAACATCTTGGAACAAAAACGTTTTATTTTTTGTATTTCACAGGATCATGCTTATACTGTATGTGTCCTTACCAGTGAATTATAGGCTTTAGGGAACAACTGTATTTTCATAACCAAATAGAGGGTAATAATGTATCATTATTATTATACTGTGCAGAAACAGGAAGTGTGCTTCAGCCAACATATGAGTAGAAGAAGAGAGTACAGGAAGAACGTGAGTAGATGCACAGGACGCTCTGCAAATGTAGAATAGGAGTCGGTCTTCGTGTACAGTTCCACAGGGTGTGGCGTTACCCTGGCCTACACTCAAAGCTCCTTATAGATATAAAACAAGACTGCTCAGAATGTTTACATTTTTTAAACGTTTTTCTTTTAAGGTAATTTTGAATTAAATCTTTGTTGTGAGATAAGGACAGTATCAGAACTATACAGTGCATTCGGAAAGTGTTCAGACCCCTTCCACTTTTTCACATTTTGTTACGTTACAGACTTATTCTAAAAATGGATTAATACAATCTACACACAATACCCCATAATGACATCACAACACCCCACAATGACATCACAATACCATATAATGACATCACAATACCCCATAATGACATCACAATACCCCATAATGACATCACAATATCCCATAATGACAAAGCAAAAACAGGTTCACCTTCATTTTGCAAATGTATTAAAAATAAAAATCAGAAATACCTTATTTACATAAGTATTCAGACCGTAATTGAGCTCAGGTGCATCCTGTTTTCATTGATCATCCTTGAGATGTTCCTACAACTTGATTGGACTCCACCTGTGGTAAATTCAATTGATTGGACATGATTTGGAAAGGCACACACCTGTCTATATAAAGGTCCCACAGTTGACAGTGCATGTCAGAACAAAAACCAAGTCATGAAGTCGAAAGAATTGCACATAGAAATCCGAGAGAGGATTGTGTCGAGGAGCAGATCTAGGGAAGGGTACCAAAATATTTCTGCAGCAGTGAAGGTCCCCAGAACACAGTGGCCTCCATCATTCTTAAATGGAAGAAGTTTGGAACCACCAAGACTCTTCCTAAAGCTGTCCGCCCGGCCAAACTGAGCAATCGGGGGAGAAGGGCATTGGTCAGGGAGGTGACCAAGAACCCCATGGTCACTCTGACAGAGCTCCAGTGTTCCTCTGTGGAGATGGGAGAACCTTCCAGAAGTACAACCATCTCTGCAGCACTTCACGGTCTGCACCAACTTTCTGGCGCAGCATGGCGTGCTGAAGGTGGACATGGGCGGCGTCCACCGCAGGAGCCTCGTCTGACTCTGATGCCAAGGAGCCAGAACCGGCTGATACCCCAATACACACTGGAAAGGGGTGAGGTTAGTAGAGAAGTGGCGGAGCGAGTCCTTCACTTCACCAATTAGGACTTTACGGTAGAGTGGCCAGACGGTGGCCACTCCTCAGGGAAAGGCACATGACAGCCAGATTGGAGTTTGCCAAAAGGCACCTAAAGGACTCTCAGACCAGGAGAAACAAGATTCTCTAGTCTGATGAAACTAAGATTGAACTATTTGGCCTGAATGCCAAGCGTCACGTCTGGAGGAAACCTGGCACTATCACTACGGTGAAGCATGGTGGTGGCAGCATCACATCTGGAGGAAGGATGGCACTATCATTTCGGTGAAGCATGGTGGTGGCAGCATCATGTCTGGAGGAAACCTGGCACTATCACTACGGTGAAGCATGGTGGTGGCAGCATCATGTCTGGAGGAAACCTGGCACTATCACTACGGTGACGCATGGTGGTGGCAGCGTCACGTCTGGAGGAAGGATGGCACTATCACTACGGTGAAGCATGGTGGTGGCAGCGTCACGTCTGGAGGAAACCTGGCACTATCACTACGGTGAAGCATGGTGGTGGCAGCGTCACGTCTGGAGGAAGGATGGCACTATCACTATGGTGAAGCATGGTGGTGGCAGCATCATGTCTGGAGGAAACCTGGCACTATCACTACGGTGAAGCATGGTGGTGGCAGCATCATGCTGTGGGGATGTTTTTCAGAGGCAGGGACTGGGAGACTAGTCATGCTCGAGGGAAAGATGAACGGAGCAAGGTACAGAGAGATCCTTGATGAAAACCTGCTCCAGAGCGCTCAGGACCTCAGACTGGGGCGAAGGTTTTACCTTCCAACAGGAAAAAGACCCTAAGCACGCAAACAAAACAACGCAGGAGTGGCTTTGGGACAAGTCTCTGAATGTCCTTGACTGGCCCAGCCAGAGCCAATAGCTGTGCATCCAACCTGACAGAGCTTGAGAGGATCTGCAGAGAAATATGGGAGAAACTCCCCTAATACAGGTGTGCCAAGCTTGTAGCGTCACACCCAAGAAGACTTGAGGCTGTAATCGCTGCTAAAGGTGCTTCAACATAGTACTGAATAAAGGGTCTGAATACTTATGTAAATGTGATATTTCTGATTTTTATTTGTAATACATGTGCAAAATAAAATCTAAAAACCTATTTTTTCTTTGTCATTATGGGGTATTGTGATGTCATTATGGGGTATTGTGATGTCATTATGGGGTATTGTGATGTCATTATGGGGGTATTGTCTGTAGATTGATGAGGAAATAAAATAATTTAATCCATTTTAGAATAAGGCTGTAACGGTCACAAAATGTGGAAAATTTCAAGGGGTTCGACAACTTTCTGAAGGCACTGTATATGTACTGCAACTAGCTATTTGAGGTAACAGAATGTGTGAGTTGGGGGGGAGGGGAGTTATACAGGATATGCTAGTTATTTTAAGGTCGTTGTGAATGATCTGTGTGCCGTTAGATAAGGAAACTCTATTCGAACTAGCTACAGTGCCTTCAGAAACTATTCATACCCCTTGACTTATTCAACATTTTTGCTGTGTTACAGCCTGAATTCAAAATTGATTCTCACCCATCTACACATCTATTTGCCACATCTTCAATTTAAGCCTACTAGAAAGCGTGTGCCCTCAGGCCTGGAGGGAAGCTAAAGTCATTCCGCTACCCAAGAATAGTAAAGCCCCCTTTACAGTCTCAAATAGCTGACCAATCAGCCTGTTACCAACCCTTAGTGAACTTTTGGAAAAAATGGTGTTTGACCATTTACTGCTATTTCACAGTAAACAAATTGACAACATACTTTCAGTACGCTTATAGGGAAGGACACTCAACAAGCACAGCACTTACACAAATGACTGATGATTGACTGAGAGAAATTGATGATAAAATGATTGTGGGGGCTGGTTTGTTAGAATTCAGTGCAGCTTTTGACATTATCAATCATAGCCTGCTACTGGAAAAACGTATGTGTTATGGCTTTACACCCCCTACTATAATGTGGATAGAGAGTTACTTGTCTAACATATTACGGAGGGTGTTCTTTAATGGAAGCCTCTCAAACATAGTTCAGATAGAATCAGGAATTCCCCAGGGTAGCTGTCTAGGCCCCTTGTTTTTTCCATTTTTACGAAAGACATGCCACTGACTTTGAGTAAAGCCAGAGTCTCTATGTATGCAGATGACTCAACACTATACACATCAGCTACTACAGTGACTGAAATGACAGCAACACTTAAAGAGTTGCAGGTAGTTTCAGAGTGGATGGCAAGGAATAAGTTAAATATTTCTAAAACTAAAATCGTTGTATTTGGGACAAAACATTCACTAAACCCTAAACCACAACTAAATCTTGTGATAAATGATGTGGAAATTGAGCACGTTGAGATGACTAAACTGCTTGGAGTAACCCTGGATGGTAAACTGTCATGGTCAAAGCACATTGATACAATAGTAGTTGAGATGAGGAGAAGTCTGTCCAGAATAAAGCTCTGCTCTATTAACAAGGCAGGTCCAACAGGCCCTAGTTTTGTTGCACCTTGACTACTATTCAGTCGTGTGGTCAGGTGCCACAAAAAAGGACTAAGGAAAATTGTAATTGGCCTAGAACAGAGCAGCACGGCAGGTCCCTTGGATGTACACAGAGAGCTAACATAATATTCATATCAATCTGTACTGGCTCAAAGTGGAGGAGAGATTGACTTCGTCACTACTTTTATTTGTGAGAGGTATTGACATGTTGAATGCACCGAGCTCTCTGTCTAAACTACTGGCACACAGCTCGGACACCCATGCATACCCCACAAGAAACGCCACAAGAGGTCTCTTCACAGTCCCGAAGTCCAGAACAGACTATGGGAGGTGCACAGTACTACATAGAGCCATGACTACATGGAACTCTATTCCACATCAAGTAACTGATGCAAGCAGTAAAATTCTATTTAAAAAAAAAAACATTAGAAAAATACCTTATGGAACAGTGGGGACTGTGAAGCAAGGCAAACATAGGTACAGACACATGCATACACACACACATACAATAACATAAGAACTATACACACACATGGGTTTAGTACTGGAAATATGTGGTAGTGGTGGAGTAGGGGCCTGATGGCACACAGTGTGACTGTATTGTATTTTTTTACTTATTGTATAAACTGCCTTAATTTTGCTGGACCCCAGGAATAGTAGCTGCTGCCTTGGCAATAACTAATGGGGATGATTAATGAGTACAAATACAAATACCCCACAATAATAAAGTGAAAATATGTTTTTAGAAATGCTTGCAAATTTAGTGAAAATTAAATACAGAAATATCTAATTTACATAAGTATTCACACCCTGAGGGGGTTGTGACGTGGCGGAGATCTTTGTGGGCTATACTCGGCCTTGTCTCAGGATGGTAAGTTGGTGGTTGAAGATATCCGTCTAGTGGTGTGCGGGCTGTGCTTTGAAAAAGTGGGTGGTGTTATATCCTGCCTGTTTGGCCCTGTCTGTGGGTATCGTCGGATGGGGACACGGTGTCTCCCGACCCCTCCTGTCTCAGCCTCCAGTGTTTATGCTGCAGTAGTATGTGTCGGGGGGCTAGGGTCAGTCTGTTATATCTGGAGTATTTCTCCTGTCTTATCTGGTGCCCTGTGTGAATTTAAGTATGCTCTCTCTAATTCTTTCTTTGTCTCTTTCTTTCTCTCTCTCTGAGAACTTGAGCCCTAGGACCATGCCTCAGTTCTACCTGGTCTGATGACTCCTTGCTGTCCCCAGTCCACCTGGCAGTGCTGCTGCTCCAGTTTCAACTGTTCTGCCTGCGGCTATGGAACCCTGAGCTTTTCACCGGACGTCCTACCTGTCCCAGACCTGCTGTTTTCAACTCTCTAGAGACAGCAGGAGTGATAGAGATACTCTGAATGATCGGCTATGAAAAGCCAACTGACATTTACTCCTGAGTTGCTGACCTGTTACACCCTTGACAACCACTGTGATTATTATTATTTGACCATGCTGGTCATTTATGAACAATTGAACATCTTGGCCATGTTCTGTTATAATCTCCACCCGGCACAGCCAGAAGAGAACTGGCCACCCCTCATAGCCTGGTTCCTCTCTAGGTTTCTTCCTAGGTTCTGGGCTTTCTAGGTAGTTTTTCCTAGCCACCGTGCTTCTACACCTGCATTGCTTTCTGTTTGGGATTTTAGGCTGGGTTTTTGTATAGCACTTTGTGACATCAGCAGATGTAAGGGCTTTATAAATACGTTTGATTGATGTCTCTAAGAGCTTTCCACACCTGGATTGTGCAACATTTGCCCATTATTATTTTTTAAATTCTTCAAGCTCTGTCAAATTGGTTTTTGATCATTGCTAGACAACCCTTTTCAGGTCTTGCCATAGATTTTCAAATAGATTTAAGTCAAAACTGTAACTTGGTCCCTCAGGAACATTTACTGTCTTCTTGGTAAGCAACTCCAATGTAGATTTGGCCTTGTGTTTTAGGTTATTGTTCTGCTGTAATGTGAATTCATCACCCAGTGTCTGGTGGAAAGTAGACTGAACCAGGTTTGGCTCCAGGATTTTGCTTGTGCTCCGTTCAGTTTATTTTTAATCCTGAAAAACTCCCCAGTCCTTAACGATTACAAGCATACCCATAACACGATGCAGCCACCAAAATGTAGAGAGTGGTACTCAGTAGTGTGTTGTATTGGATTTGCCCCAAGCATAACACGTTGTATTCAGAACAAAAGGTAAATTGCTTTGCTACATTTTTTTCAGTATTACTTTTGTTGCAAACAGGATGCATGTTTGGGAATATTTATTCTGTACAGGGTTCCTTCTTTTCACTCTGTCATTTAGGTTAGTATTGTGGAGGAACTACAATGTTGTTGATCCATCCTCAGTTTTCTCCTATCACAGCCATTAAACTCTGTAACTGTTTTAAAGTCACCATTGGCCTCATGGTGAAATCCCTTAGTAGTTTCCTTCCTCTCCAGCAACTGAGTTAGGATGGACACCGGTATCTTTGTAGTGACTGGGTCTATTTGATACACCATCCAAAGTGTAATAAATAACTTCAACATGCTCAAAGGGATATT
The DNA here is from genome assembly GCF_045791955.1 of Oncorhynchus clarkii lewisi. Taxonomy (NCBI): domain Eukaryota; kingdom Metazoa; phylum Chordata; class Actinopteri; order Salmoniformes; family Salmonidae; genus Oncorhynchus; species Oncorhynchus clarkii. The sequence goes on along the minus strand of NC_092163.1, from coordinate 78,344,502 downwards.
CGATGTCTGTTGTTTTTTTTACCCTAGTGCTTCACTAAAAAAATGACATCCATTGAGGTATGGGTCAGATTGACCCGCAGAGTTTAAACACACTCAACACAGTCAAAGAATCAATTAAAAACAACCCAAACTATATTTTGTCTTGTCAGACCTTTCAGAAAGAATACAAGAACATTTGATTTCAAAAACTCTATATTTAAGAACTATTTGTTAAGCATTTTTTCTCACAAACAAACATTGTTTTGTTTCCCCAAGTAGGCATTTATTTTGTATTTCCCAGTAACAGTAACACTTAGGTATGATTTTACCCTATTGGTCAAAATTATCCCTTCAGTCTTTCTACATGTTGAACACAATGTATGTTTGTGCTTTTTGCAGATATATTTAATGCACAAGTGGTGCTGGGTTTATTGTCTCGTCGAAGGGGACGGAGCATCTTTTCCGTTTCTTGCCCTCACCTGGATCTACTGGATCCATTGCTGGTTGATTGGAGGCGGGTCTAGATGGCCCAGCTTAACTTTCTGGAAGACAAATGCAGCTACTGTCGATCGAGGTGGCCGAGCTCGCACTCCTCTGGTTCTTGGGAGTGATGAGAGCCTAGCTCCTCTAGGAAAAGCCAGGCGTTGGTACAATTTGCCCCCATTCCATTGCTAGTTGATTTCAGTCCACTGGACATAGGCATTGTAAGCAGACACTTCCACAATGTTGTAGAAAATCACAAAAGGCCAACAGGTTCTCACAGCTACAATGGCTTGCGAAAGCATTCACCCCCCTTAGCGTTTTTCCTATTTTGTTACCTTACAATCTTTTGGGGGGGTTTGTATCATTTGATTTACACAATATGCCTACCACTTTGAAGATACAAAATATATTTTTCTTGTGAAACAAATAAGAAATAAGAGCTTGGGTAACCATTCACCCTCTACTTTGTAGAGCCACCTTTTGCAGCAATTATAGCTGCACGTTTCTTGGGGTATGTCTCTATAAGCTTTACACATCTTTCTACTGTGATTTTTGCCCATTCTTCAAGGCCCAACTGCTCCAGCTCCTTCAAGTTGGATGGGTTCCACTGGTGTACAGCAACCTTTAAGTCATACCACAGATTCTCAATTGGATCGAGATCTGGGATTTTACTAGGCCATTCCAAGACATTTAAATGTTTCCCCTTAAACCACTCGAGTGTTGCTTTAGCAGTATGCTTAGAGTCAATGTCCTGCTGGAAAGTGAACCTCCTTCCCTGTCTCAAATCTCTGGAAGGCTGAAACAGGTTTTCCCTCAATAATTTCCCTGTATTTATCACCGTCCATCATTCCTTTTATTCTGACCAGTTTCGCAGTCCCTGCCGATTAAAAACATCCCCACAGCATGATGCTGACACCACCATGCTTCATTGTGGGGATGGTGTTCTCGGGGTAATGAGAGGTGTTAGGTTTGCACCAGACATAGTGTTTTCCTTGATGGCCAAAAATATAACTTTTATTATCATCTGACCAGAGTACCTTCTTCCATATGTTTGGGGAGTCTCCCACATGGCTTTTGGGGAACACCAAACATGTCTGCTTATTTTTTTCTGTAAAGCCCAGCTATGTGAAGTGTACAGCTTAAAGTGGTCCTATGGACACTGGTCCGTGAGTGTTGGTGGGCGGCCCTCTATTGGCAGGTTTGTTGTGGTGCCATATTCTTTCCATTTTTTAATAATGGATTTAATGGTGTTCCGTGGGATGTTCAAAGTTTCTGATATTTTTTTATAACCCAACCCTCACCTGTATTTCTCCACAACTTTGTCCCTGACCTGTTTGGTCAGCTCCTTGGTCTTCATAGTGCTGCTTGTTTGGTGGTGCCCCTTGCTTGGTGGTGTTGCACACTCCCTGACCGTAGAGATCTTTTTATTCTCTATGTTTGGTTGGTCAGGGTGTGACTCCGGTGGGAAACTCTATGTTCTTCATTTCTATGTTTTGGCCGGGTATGGTTCTCAATCAGGGACAGCTGTCTATCGTTGTCTCTGATTGGGAATCATACTTAGGCAGCCTGTTTTGCCACCTTAGTTTTGTGGGATGTTGTTATTGTACAGCTGTGTGTGGCCTATCGAACGTCACGTTCGGTTTTCCTGTTTTTTGTTGTTCATTTTTAATAAAGAGAAAATGTACGCCTACCACACTGCACCTTGGTCCGATCATTTCCACGAGCGTAACAATAGTTCATGTTAAAAGTGTATCTCAGTTGTGAGAAGCGTTTTATGAAATGTTTCCCCCATGCAGTTGTCTATCATTTGTTTTTATTTGCTTATCATTCAAATGATCGAGTCGGATGTTGCCAGTATGGAAAAGAGGTGTTGAAGAGTTTGGGAAAAGATATTTAAATGCTGATTTGAATCAATGAACAATTTGCCTTGCGAATCTCTTCAGATACAATGTATCCCTCAGCCTTCTGACTGGAGGCTTTGTCATGTCACATTGGTCAAACATTTGTTCAAAAGTACAAACACAAGTAATAGAGCAGTGGTTATTGTTAGAAATGACCATGAGTTGGCAACTGCCATGAGTTGGCAATTGCCGTGAGCTAGCAATTACCATGTTTTAGCAATTACAATGAGTTAGCAATTACAATGAGTTGGCAATTGCCATGAGTTAGCAATTACCATGTTTTAGCAATTACCATGAGTTAGCAATTACCATGAGTAACTTGAGTGCATAATAAAATAGTTTGGGATCAGTTTCCCCCATTTATAATAGAAAAATAATGTTCTTGTAGACCAAAACACAACTTCCCTCTTTTTCCTCTTTTGATAGTTTCACTGTAAGGGTTGTCGTCGGTGGAAGAAGGACCGGACCAAAGCGCAGCGTGGTAAGCGTTCATGATGATGTTTAATTAAAACTCAGAACACTAAACAATAAATGACAACGTGAATTTACAAAAACCGAAACAGTACCGTGTGGCCCAAACACTCACACGGAAAAACACACACCCACAAAACCAAAAGTGAAACCCAGGCTACCTAAGTATGATTCTCAATCAGGGACAACAATTGACAGCTGCCTCTGATTGAGAACCATACTAGGCCGAACTCAAAAACCCACATAGAAAAACAAACAGACTGCCCAACCCAACTCACGCCCTGACCATACTAAAACACAGACAAAAACAAATGGAACTAAGGTCAGTTATGACAGTTATGTCACTACATCCAGATAGTACTGTCTGAGAGAGACAACCTGGTCAGTCATGTCACTACATCCACATAGTCTGAGAGACAAAATACCTGATAATATCATGTGAGAAGTTAGAGGTTGTTTGCTTTCGAAAGTAGAAATGAAAATCGGACAGTACACCTAGGCCGGGGTAAATCAAATCAAACTTTATTTGTCACATGCGGCGAATACAACAAGTGTAGACTTAAAAAAATGTCAATTGTCCGGTGGAGATTTTATTAATTGTTCAGCAGTCTTATGGCGTGGGGGTAGAAGCTGTGGAGGAGCCTTTCGGTCCTAGACTTGGCTCTCCGGTACCACTTGCCGTGCGGTAGCAGAGAAAACAGTCTATAACTTGGGTGACTGGAGTCTCTGGCAATTTTATGGGCTTTCCTCTGACACCGCCTATTGTATAGGTCCTGGATGACAGGAAGCTTGGCCCCAGTGATGTCCTGGGCCTTTCACATTACCCACTGTCGCGCCTTACGGTCAGATGCCGAGCAGTTGCCATACCAGGCGGTGATGCAACTGGAGGTGTTTAGTCCCAGAGTCCTTAGCTTAGTGATAAGCTTTGAGGGCACTATGGTGTTGAACGCTGAGCTGTAGTCAATGAACAGAATTCTCACATAGGTGTTCCTTTTGTCCAGGTGGGAAAGGGCAGTGTGGAGTGCGATTGAGATTGCATCATCTGTGGATCTGTTTGGGCGGTATGCGAATTGGAGTGGGTCTAGGGTGTCCGGGAGGATGCTGTTGATGTGAGCCATGACCAGTCTTTCAAAGCACTTCATTGCTACTGATGTGAGTACCACAGGGCAGTAATCATTTAGGCAGGTTACCTTCGCTTCCTTGGGCACAGGGACTATGGTGGGCTGCTTGAAACATGTAGGTATTACAGAATCGGTCAGGGAGAGGTTGAAAATGTCAGTGAAGACACTTGACAGTTGGTCCGCGCATGCTGGCAGTACACGTCCTGGTAATCCATATAGACATTTGGGTCTAGGCCGGAGGGTATTACAGTATTATAACACTACATGAGCACATTGGGAGTCTAGATGTTGAGTTCTAAGGCTGATGGGTTGCTGTTTGAAAGGTGGAGATGGCGAAAATAAGCAGTAAAAGGCCCAATCCTTCATTTGAAAAGCAACAAAATGGTAGCCACACCACTTAGTTTGTTATAAAGTTCAGGATGGGGCCCGAAAACACTCAAATTCAAGGATGGAGCTATGGACGAAAGGTCTGACCGTCCATGAGATCAAAATGATATATAGTTTTAACCAACAACAAAAAAAATGTCAGTAAAACAACGTAGATTAGGTCCTTGAAGAATGATATGCATTAAGGATGAGCTCCCATTACTTTGTCTATGTGGACGCTGGCTCTGAGTTCCTAAGCTCCATTTATATCTGTTTATAGGGTTACGTAAGACTACAATCCCCTTTGGTCGATAGCTAAAGGAGGACAGGATTTGTTTAGGACTTCATGACTTGGTTGATGTTTTTGACTCCAGAGGTATTTTTGCATCAACCAAATGATACAGCTGGAGCATGGAATGTGTCCCAAATGGAACCCTATTCCCTTTATAGTGCACTACTTTGACCACTTTATAGTGCATTAGTTTTGACCAGTGTAGGTGGGTGTCCCAAATGGCACCCTATTCCCTTTATAGTGCACTACTTTGACCACTTTATAGTGCACTACTTTGACCAGTTTATAGTGCACTACTTTGACCAGTTTATAGTGCACTACTTTGACCACTTTATAGTGCACTACTTTGACCACTTTATAGTGCACTAGTTTTGACCAGTGTATGGGGGGTGTCCCAAATTCCACACTATTCCCTTTATAGTGCACTAGTTTGACCAGGTTATAGTGTACTAGTTTGACCAGTTTTTTCTCACATTGAGGGAGAGGTTGTTGACCAATTATAGTGCATTACTTAGGCCCCATACGAAAGTAGTGCACTATATAGGGAATAGGGTGCTATTGGGTTCTGGTCTAAAGTAGTGCACTATATAGGGAATAGGGTGCTATAGGGTTCTGGTCTAAAGTAGTGCACTATATAGGGAATAGGGCTCCATAGTGCTCTGGTCTAAAGTAGTGCACTATAAAGGGAATAGGGTGCTATAGGGTTCTGGTCTAAAGTAGTGCACTATATAGGGAATAGGGTTCCATAGGGTTCTGGTCTAAAGTAGTGCACTATATAGGGAATAGGGTGCTATTTGGGGCGGCAGGTATTCTAGTGGTTAGAGCGTTGGACTAGTAACCGGAAGGTTGCAAGATAGAATCCCCGAGCTGACAAGGTACAAATCTGTCATTCTGCCCCCTGAACAAGGCAGTTTAACCCACTGTTCCTAGGCCGTCATTGAAAATAAGAATTTGTTCTTTAACTGACTTGCTTAGTTAAATAAAAATACATGTAGAATACAGACGGGGCTGAGCAGAGAAATCTCTTTTAATGTTGAGGACAGATCACTGTCCAACACCGTGGTCTCAGTCCACAATTGGTCCACAACAGTGACCAATCTCTTTACACTCCCATTGTCAGACCTGGCATTCATAGCTCCGTCTGTAAATTTGACAGCGTGTCTCCAGACACGGCTCTCAAATTGTATAGAAAAACAAGTGTGCAAGCTGATGCTCCTTTGCTGTTTTTTTTTAGGGGGGAATTAGGGAGTGGGCAATTAACATGTAATGCAACCTTCGCTGTTACATAGTGGCAACTGCCTATTGGGTGAGGCGGTAGCCGTAAGGTTAGAGAGGCATGCCGGTAACCAAAGAGAAGCTGGTTCAAACCCTCGAGCTCCCTTCCAGGACTTCAGTCATCTTCAATATCCTATATACTACTTACTCTCATAGTGCTCTTGAGCAAGGCCCTTTACCCCAGCGAAAGGTTGGGTACATAGTGATGTTATTCCCCTTCCCGCAGATGTCTGAACCGTCGTGATGAGTAAATAAGTAATTCTGTAATTTTCCACTTTGGGTTGGTTGTTTTCTTAATCCTCCAAGAGCTTGGAATCTAGATAAATTTCCATTTGCTTAATAACACCATTTCTTACATTACGTTAGGTTGTAAAGCTCTCCCAGTTATTTCTCTTTTCCTTTCGCCAAAGAATTCACTTCACAACAAGTGCAGCAGCATCAACTCAAATCTATCTGCTGGCTTTGGAAGAAGTATGGGTGAAATAAACGTAAAAGGAAGTCCTAAAAAACTGTTACATTCACAGCTTCCTTTCTGGCAGACAAAGTGAAGGTTGAAAGCACACTATGTGTCTGTGTGTGTGTGTGTGTGTGTGTGTGTGTGTGTGTGTGTGTGTGTGTGTGTGTGTGTGTGTTGGTGAGTGTGTGCGTGTGCGTGTGCGTGTGCGTGCGTGTGCGTGCGTGTGTGTGTGTGTGTGTGTGTGTGTGCGTGTGTGTGTGTGTATATATGTGTGTGAGTGTGTCTGTGCGTGTGTGTGTGTGTGTGTGTGTGTGTGTTGGTGAGTGTGTGTGTGCGTGTGAGTGCGTGTGTGTGTGTGCAGGTGAGTGTGTGTGTGTGTGGGTGGGTGTGTGTGCGTATGCGTCTGTGTGTGTGTATGTGCGTGTGTGTGTGTGCGTATGTGTCTGTGTGTGCATGTATGCGTGTGTGTGCGTGTGCATGTGTGTGTGTGCGTGTGTGTGTATGTGTGAATGTGTGTATGTGTGTGTGTGTGCATGCGTGTGTGTGTGTGTGTCTGTTTGTGTGTGTGCACGTGGGTGTGGGTGTGTGTGCGTGTGGGTGAGTGTGTGTGTGGGTGGGTGTGCGTGTGTGTGGGTGTGTGTATTTTTCTGTGTGTGTGTGCGTGTGTGTGTGTGTGTGTGTGTGTGTGAATGTAAACGTGTGTGTGTGTTTGTGTGCGTGTGTGTGTGTCTGTGTGTTTATGTGTGCCTGTGTGTGTGTGTGCATGTGTGTGTGTGTGTGTGTGTGTGTCTGTGTGTGAATGTGTGTGTGTGTGTCTGTGTGTGCATGTGTGCGTATGTATGTGTGAATGTGTGTGTGTGTGTGTGTGCGCGTGTGTATGTGTGAATGTGTGTAAGCGCGTGCGTGCGTTTGTGCGTGTGTTTGTGTGCATGCGTGTGCGTGCGTGCGTGCGTGTGTGTGTGTGTGTGTGTGTGTGTGTGTGTATGTGTGTGTGTGTGTATGTGTGTGTGTGTGTGTGTGTGTGTTTGTGTGTGTATGTGTGTGTGTGTGTGTGTGTGTGTATGTGTGTGTGTGTGTGTGTGTGTGTGTGTGCGCGTGTGTATGTGTGAACGTGTGTAAGCGCGTGCGTGTGTGTGTGTGTGTGTGTGTGTGTGTGTGTGTGTGTGTGTGTGTGTGTGTGTGTGTGTGTGTGTGTGTGTGTGTGTGTGTGTGTGTGTGTGTGTGTGTGTGTGTGTGCTAGCTAAAGGGAAAGAGAGACAGAAAATATAAGGTAGCAGAACTTTGTCTACTTGGCGTGTTTTAAACGGTACAAAGTAGGAAGGATGCAGGATATGGAGGGGCCAACTTCCAACAACAAGCCAGACTGTTGTCCAGCTGTCAATAGTGTCACTAGTTAATCTACGGCAGCATAAGGGTGTGGGAGTCCTTTACTGTGAAGATGTCGAAAAACAAAAGTTAGTTTAGAAACAGAAGGAGCTGTGATACAAACAGTGTATGTTTAGATATTTTTTTAAATATATATTCTAAGGCTAAACGATGCGACTCTAATGATAATTTGAAAAAAGGTTGTATGAAAGGCATGAGCTCTGCTTAGTTGTTTTTTTGTTGCGCAGACTGTACACACTTCATCAGTCTCTCCTTCACAATTTGACAAGCACTTGATAATGCCTCAAATTTCCCAAAGGCCTCCCATTTTTTGTGTGGCCGTAATGCCCCCCAAAGAAAATCCATGCCTTTTGTGGTCAGTGGCCGTTGTGCCCTTCGGCTGAATATAATCATTATAATTCCCTTATCCTGGCTATGTGCTCCGAAGCACCTTTCACTAGCATGGCTCTCTCAGATAGCTCAATTCTCATTAGCCAATGCCCGTCACGTGATTGGGTCTTTCTCACAGGCTAGAAGGGAAGACCGACACATCGGGGACGCAACTACACGAGTCCTTATTCAATCCCGAGGTGCATATTGAAGATATTGGAAGAACTGTCCTCATTTACTTTTCGTCAGCCAATAAGGCCTAACGAACAGCAAGAGCACTAGCCTATGTCAATCTGCTATCCCCCATAGTACAAAAGTTTACCTATTCTGCTCTGCGTGAGAAATAAATATTCCAAACATAGTCTGGGACAGTTGTGGGATGCTATAAGTGCGTATGTTCCTAAATGCAACCAAATTAGCTGGAAAACCTCATTCTCAAAAAAAGACCGCAAATGCGATTCTGCTTTTATTATAGAGGTGCCTTTTTATGGTGAAAGTCAATGCTTTGCTTATGTAGCCAGTAACGCTCTACACCCATTGTAAAGCAGATTAATATTCTTAATTTTAAGAAGTTATTTGGCCACTTTAGATACAAAACATACAGTATAGGCCTATGGGTGTGTGTGACTGAATTGAAAAAGTCCCAACAAAAAAAGGCATGTGCTGTTTCTTGCCTTACTGTAAACAAGCTGTAAACAAGTGATAATATATAATTCACAAGTGTGATAGGCTAATATTGTCAACAATCACACTATTTTTGATTTAATCTTGTCTTTACATGAACTGAATAATAATATTTTGATTTAGAATGGACTAATATCATGCACCTGTCTCAAAACAGGGTCAGGGGAAAAAAATAAAGTCATCTATACACTTAAATAGCGAATGGAGGACACTTTTCCCCTGGTTCATTTTTATTCCAGCCAGGTAGGCTATACTCCTGTTCTATCAAATGAAATCAAATAGCATTGTTTAGAAGATGTTGTTTAGAAGATGTTATTGCAGGTGTAGCGAAACGCTTGTGTTTCTAGCTCCAGAAGTTCAGTAATATCTAACAAGTAATATCTAATAATTTCACAACAATACACACAAATCTAAAGTAAAGGAATGGAATTAAGAATATATTAATATTTGCAATGTCAAAGCAGCGTTGACTAAAATACAGTAGAATAGAATATTGTCAGAGTGATTAGAGGGACAATAGAGTGCTGAGTACCAGGCAGTTGGCAAGTTTGGTAGACTACTAATGACCATCAGCAGCATCAGAGCTTGGAGAAGACTAATGACCATCAGCACCATCAGAGCTTGGAGAAGCCTAATTACCGTGACTAAACAGTCACGTGGAATTTCACTGTCGTCATGACTCGACACCGCTGGCGTGTGGCGGTAATACGGTCACCATAACAACCCTAGGAGTGAAGGTCATACGGTCACCATAGCAACCCCAGGAGTGAAGGTCATACGGTCACCATAGCAACCCTAGGAGTGAAGGTAATAGGGTCACCATAACAACCCTAGGATTGAAGGTAAACGGTCACCATAGCAACCCTAGGAGTGAAGGGAAGTGAAGGGAAGTAGATCAAGCCGAAACATTTTTGTTTTGTTTTCAAATAATACCCACCTATAGTAAATATATGTTATTTTGAATGGGTTTAGATGGCCTTTCCCAATGTAATACCTACCTATAGTAAATATATTATATTATTAATGGGATTTGATTTGATTTGATTTGATTTTAGATGGCCTTTCACAATTTGTGGGCCTGGTTTAAGGGGCTACTAATTTGTGAAGTGAATACCAACTTGGCGAAATGCCCAACAGAGAAACAGAGAATTTATGTTGGCTTTATGTCCAACAAGAGCATTAGTCATTGGAGCAGTAATATTACTGTCTCCTTAACATGGCATTAGTCATTGTAGCAGTAATATTATATTACTGTCTCCTTAATAACAAAGCATTAGTCATTGTAGCAGTACTATTACTGTCTCCTTAACAAAGCATTAGTCATTGTAGCAGTACTATTACTGTCTCCTTAAAAAAGCATTAGTCATTGTAGCAGTACTATTACTGTCTCCTTAACAAAGCATTAGTCATTGTAGCAGTACTATTACTGTCTCCTTAACAAAGCATTAGTCATTGTAGCAGTAATATTACTGTCTCCTTAACAAAGCATTAGTCATTGTAGCAGTACTATTACTGTCTCCTTAACAAAGCATTAGTCATTGTAGCAGTAATATTACTGTCTCCTTAACAAAGCATTAGTCATTGTAGCAGTAATATTACTGTCTCCTTAACAAGGCATTAGCTCCCTTAGCCTGTCTGTCTTCTCTACTGGCTCGCATAACATTTCATCATTAATTGCTTCTAAGTCACTCACTCATTTTGGCTCATTAAATCATACACACACACACACGCACGCACGCACGCGCACACACACACACACACACACACACACACACACACACACACACACACACACACACACACACACACACACACACACACACACACACACACACACACACACACACAGGAAGACACACACACCCATGCAGGTACACACGCACACACTCATGTTGGCTTGTTTGACTGAACGTCATGCAGGTTAACATTTCGGTTCAGATCATGGTACCCCCTCCACCTGGTGACTAGCCAGCCACTACGGCTGAGTCCCAAATGATGCCCTATACTCTACACACTGCACTACTTTTGACCAAAGCTCTATGGGTCCTGGTCTAACGTAGTGCACTACATGACGGTTGATTTTTAAACGGTTAATTAAATTGATCTCTGTGATCAGTGGTGATCAGTTGTGATCTCTGGGTGGAAAGGAAGCAGGAGTGTAAGCCGGACAATTCTTCATTTCAATAAGTATAATTAGGTATTGCCAACAATTCTGTAGTAGTGGTGACAAATCCAGATATATTTAATCATGACAAATACAGTATATTCAATCAGAAGACAAATATAGAATAATCTGATCTGAAGACAGATAACGAAGTGGGAACATTTAGCAAGAAGAGACATGAATTGAATTGTCATACTGTAATGTGGTGTGGTCATGTATTTAGTTACAGTATATCTACGATACATATCACTGTAAACCTTCATGTTTCCTCTGGTAAAGGTCTTGTACTGTTAAAAAAGGAGAGAAGATCAACTCAGTTCCACTTTAAATGGATTGAACATGAGAGCATTTGCTCTCTCTACCTCTCTGTCTCTCTGCCTCTCTCTCTGCCTCTCTGCCTCTCTGCCTCTCTCTCTCTCTCTCTCTCTCTCTCTCTCTCTCTCTCTGTCTCTCTGCCTCTCTGTCTCTCTGCCTCTCTGTCTCTCTGTCTCTCTGCCTCTCTGTCTCTCTGCCTCTCTGTCTCTCTGCCTCTCTCTCTGCCTCTCTGCCTCTCTCTCTCTCTCTCTCTCTCTCTCTCTCTCTGTCTCTCTGCCTCTCTCTCTCTGCCTCTCTGCCTCTCTCTCTCTCTCTCTCTCTCTCTGTCTCTCTGCCTCTCTCTTTCTGCCTCTCTGTCTCTCTGTCTCTCTCTCTCTCTCTCTCTCTGTCTCTCTGCCTCTCTCTCTCTCTCTCTCTCTCTCTGCCTCTCTGTCTCTCTGTCTCTCTCTCTCTCTCTCTGTCTCTCTGCCTCTCTCTCTCTGCCTCTCTGTCTCTCTGTCTCTCTCTCTCTCTCTCTGTCTCTCTGCCTCTCTCTCTCTGCCTCTCTGTCTCTCTGTCTCTCTCTCTCTCTCTCTCTCTCTCTGCCTCTCTGTCTCTCTGTCTCTCTCTCTCTCTCTCTCTCTCTCTCTCTCTCTCTGCCTCTCTGTCTCTCTGTCTCTCTCTCTCTCGCTCTCTGTCTCTCTGCCTCTCTCTCTCTGCATCTCTGTCTCTCTGTCTCTCTCTCTCTCTCTCTCTGTCTCTCTGCCTCTCTCTCTCTGTCTCTCTGTCTCTCTGTCTCTGTGTCTCTCTCTCTCTCTCTCTGTCTCTCTGCCTCTCTCTCTCTGCCTCTCTGTCTCTCTGTATCTCTCTCTCTCTATCTCTCTGTCTCTCTGCCTCTCTCTCTCTGCCTCTCTCTCTCTGTCTCTCTCTCTCTCTCTCTCTCCCTGTCTCTCTGTCTCTCTCTCTCTGCCTCTCTGTCTCTCTGTCTCTCTCTCTCTCTGCCTCTCTCTTTCTCTCTGTCTCTATGCCTCTCTCTGCCTCTCTCTCTCTCTCTCTCTCTGTCTCTCTGCCTCTCTGTCTCTCTGCCTCTCTGTCTCTCTGTCTCTCTCTCTGCCTCTCTGCCTCTCTGCCTCTCTCTCTCTCTCTCTCTCTCTCTCTCTCTCTCTCTCTCTCTCTCTGTCTCTCTGCCTCTCTCTCTCTGCCTCTCTGTCTCTCTGTCTCTCTCTCTCTCTCTCTGTCTCTCTGCCTCTCTCTCTCTCTCTCTCTCTCTCTCTCTGTCTCTCTGCCTCTCTGTCTCTCTGCCTCTCTGTCTCTCTGCCTCTCTCTCTGCCTCTCTGCCTCTCTGCTCTCTCTCTCTCTCTCTCTCTCTCTCTCTCTCTCTGTCTCTCTGCCTCTCTCTCTCTGCCTCTCTGCCTCTCTCTCTCTCTGTCTCTCTGCCTCTCTCTCTCTGCCTCTCTGTCTCTCTGTCTCTCTCTCTCTCTCTCTCTCTCTCTCTCTCTCTCTCTCTGTCTCTCTGTCTCTCTCTCTCTCTCTCTCTCTCTCTGCCTCTCTGTCTCTTTGTCTCTCTCACTCTCTCTCTGTCTCTCTGCCTCTCTCTCTCTGCCTCTCTGTCTCTCTGTCTCTCTCTCTCTCTCTCTGTCTCTCTGCCTCTCTCTCTCTGCCTCTCTGTCTCTCTGTCTCTCTCTCTCTCTCTCTCTCTCTCTCTCTCTCTCTCTCTGCCTCTCTGTCTCTCTGTCTCTCTCTCTCTCGCTCTCTGTCTCTCTGCCTCTCTCTCTCTGCATCTCTGTCTCTCTGTCTCTCTCTCTCTCTCTCTCTGCCTCTCTGTCTCTCTGTCTCTCTCTCTCTCTCTCTCTCTCTCTCTCTCTCTCTGCCTCTCTGTCTCTCTGTCTCTCTCTCTCTCGCTCTCTGTCTCTCTGCCTCTCTCTCTCTGCATCTCTGTCTCTCTGTCTCTCTCTCTCTGCCTCTCTGTCTCTCTGTCTCTCTCTCTCTCTCTCTCTCTCTCTGTCTCTCTGTCTCTCTCTCTCTGCCTCTCTGTCTCTCTGTCTCTCTCTCTCTCTGCCTCTCTCTTTCTCTCCGTCTCTATGCCTCTCTCTGCCTCTCTCTCTCTCTGTCTCTATGCCTCTCTGCCTCTCTCTCTCTCGCTGTCTCTCTGTCTCTCTGTCTCTCTCTCTCTCTGCTTCTCTCTTTCTCGCTGTCTCTCTGTCTCTCTCTCTCTCTCTCTCTCTCTCTCCCTCTCTGCCTCTCTCTCTCACCCTCTCTGCCTCTCTCTCTCTCTCCCTCTCTGCCTCTCTCTCTCACGCTCTCTGACTCTCTCTCTCTCTCTCTCTCTCTCTCTCTCTCCCTCTCTGCCTATCTCTCTCACCCTCTCTGCCTCTCTCTCTCACCCTCTCTGCCTCTCTCTCTCTCTCTCTCTCTCACCCTCTCTGCCTCTCTCTCTCTCTCTCTCCCTCTCTGCCTCTCTCTCTCACCCTCTCTGCCTCTCTCTCTCTCTCCCTCTCTGCCTCTCTCTCTCTCTCTCTCCCTCTCTGCCTCTCTCTCTCACCCTCTCTGCCTCTCTCTCTCTCTCCCTCTCTGCCTCTCTCTCTCACCCTCTCTGCCTCTCTCTCTCTCTCCCTCTCTGCCTCTCTCTCTCACCCTCTCTGCCTCTCTCTCTCTCTCTCTCTCTCTCTCTCTCTCTCCCTCTCTGCCTATCTCTCTCACCCTCTCTGCCTCTCTCTCTCTCTCCCTCTCTGCCTCTCTCTCTCTCTCTCTCCCTCTCTGCCTCTCTCTCTCACCCTCTCTGCCTCTCTCTCTCTCTCCCTCTCTGCCTCTCTCTCTCTCCCTCTCTGCCTCTCTCTCTCTCCCTCTCTGCCTCTCTCTCTCACCCTCTCTGCCTCTCTCTCTCTCTCTCAAACAAACAAACAAATAATGCGTAGTGTTTTGTATTGGAGTTCCTGGAAACATTTACTCTCTTGTCCATAGAGGTCCATTGTCCATGTTAACTGTGAAAAGTCCTGCTGGGTGATAAATAATTAAATCAACACACACACACACACACACACACACACACACACACACACACACACACACACACACACACACACACACACACACCCCACACACACACAGACACCCCCCCCCCCCCCGCCCCCCACACACACACCGTGTAAAACACGCAAAGTAGACAAAGTTCTGCTACCTTATATTTTCTGTCTCTCTTTCCCTTTAGCTAGCACACACACACACACACACACACACACACACACACACACACACACACACACATACACATACACACACACACACACACACACACACACACACACACACACACACACACACACACACACACACACACACACACACACACACACACACACACACACCCCCCACACACACACACACACAGACACCCCCCCCACACACACACACCCCCCCCCCCCCCCACACACACACACACACACCATTTGAGATCAGTAGTCTAGATCCTCCTGCTTAGAAGTGCAACTGTAAAAATGCATTAGTAATAGTTGCCATAGAGACGCAGCTCCCTTGGTCCTTGATAGACACATATACACACACACGCACACACTGGGATGCAGACAGACGTCTTGACAGCCTGTTAGCATCACCGCTAAATCTGCACTGCTATATTGACTTTATTACTGTAACAAACATCTCCCCTCTGGTCACACACACACACACGCACGCACGCACGCACGCACGCACACACACACACACACACACACACACACAGAAAAATAATTACCCACAAAACACAGGTGGGAAAAAGGCTACCTAAGTATAGTTCTCAATCAGAGACGACGATTGACATCTGCCCCTGATTGGGAACCATACCAGGCCAAACACATAGAAATAGAAAACATAGAACACATAGAATGCCCACCCCAACCAACCTAAAATAGAGACTAAGGTCAGGACGTGACATATGGAACCTTTTTGACGTTCTCCACTCTGCTCTGATACCTGGGGACTCTATCCACAGAACAATATGTTTTCCTTAAAGGTAATGTTTCGAATGAGCAGACGTACGGTGTTTACTGTGAATGCACTCTCTCCGAGAACATGGGAACTTTGCCTTTAAAAGCTGCATTGTCTACATCCCGTGATCGTATTGAATCTCGGCCTGATACTCCAAGAAAATGGATTAAGCTTTGATCAGCCAGACAGCCAGCCAGCCAGCCAGACAGCCAGGCAGCCAGCCAGACAGCCAGCCAGACAGCCAGCCAGACAGCCGGCCAGCCAGACAGCCAGGCAGCCAGCCAGCCAGCCAGCCAGGCAGGCAGACAGTGGGCAGACAGCCAGCCAGGCAGACAGCCAGACAGCCAGCCAGACAGCCAGCCAGCCAGCCAGCTAGGCAGCCAGACAGTGGGCATTAGACCTGCCTGCCTCCAGCTAGTATACCACCGTTGATGCATCATCCTCCCAAGCATCCCACAAATAAATTCCGCATGATGTCATCCTGTCCCGGCAAAGATTCCTTGAACAGCGCGTAACGAAGAGAAAGCCTGCATCCCATATCACCAGCATAAATATTATTATTTATTTGAAAAAAAACACAGTATATACACTATTAGTCCACTACTTCTGATCAAAAGTAGTCCACTATCTATACTTAGGAAAGAGCAAGCCATTTGGGATACAGACCCTAATCTAACAATAAAACTATTCTCTCTCTCTCTCTCTCTCTCTCTCTCTCTCTCTCTCTCTCTCTCTCTCTCTCTCTCTCTCTCTCTCTCTCTCTCTCTCTCTCTCTCTCTCTCTCTCTCTATTCAGGAAGTTAAAGATGCCAAACGTTGTGTATGGGAAGAACTGAGATGAGTCAGTGACTGTATCCCAAATGAGTATCCTATTCCCTATATACTACACTATTTTTTAATATATTTTTTTTTACCAGGGCCTACTATGGGTCCTGGTCAAAAGTAGTGCACTACGTAGGAAATAGGGAGCTGTTTTGGACACAAACTACAGTATATCTTGTTTTGCAAAACCAAGTGCAGAGGGTTCATTAGCAGGTCAATACTGTGCTTACCATTATATTTATGTTGCCATTTGGTGTTAATATTTAGAAATTAAAATACTCGTGTTTAGAATGTTTTCAGAGTACATGGTTACACGTGAAGAAGGTATGAAACAAGTGTTGTCTTCTTTCCTGTCCTTATATGGTGTTTTTTAAGTCTGTTTTCTCTGTATTGAATAATTATGTTACACCCTGAAACAACAATTGCATTCAAACACACAGAGTAGATTGTGTTTTGAACGTCTGTGTTTATGAAATATTACCCGTGAAATAATCACCCATGAAATAATCACCCATGAAATAATCACCTATGAAATAATCACCTATGAAATATCACCCATGAAATTCAGTTGTAACAAGATGAGGGCGGTCTACAATGGACTGTCGCAGCGGCTGCTGCACATTTAAGAAATAAGTCCTAGAAGGAACTTTAAGTCCATTCTTTTATTTACTATTCAGACTTGAGATAAGTTGACTTAAGTTTTATTGACTTATCTCAAGTCTACATCAGGCCTACGTGCCTTTCATCCGCTGTGTGCCGTGCTTCTACACCTGCATTGCTTGCTGTTTGGGGTTTTAGGCTGGGTTTCTGTACAGCACTTTGAGATATCAGCTGATGTACGAAGGGCTATATAAATACATTTGATTTGATTTGATTTGATTTGATTTGAAGAGCTCAGGTTTTTCCAAAGCATAGAGAGAGACCACCGGCACAGTAGACCACAGCAGTGGATGACACAGTGTCATTGAGGGTGACTTGTCTGACATACTGAGTCCATGCCAGCAGTGATATATATATATATATATATACATATAGCACAGAATGTCAGCGCATGCCATGGCTGTGATTCAAGACCCAACACTCTGATCCACCAACATTCCAGTTCTAGAACTCACACATTCCAATTACAGAGCTGTGAGTGTGAGGGGACTGGGCCTGGATGTCACTGCAGCTCTGACCAATAAGACATTCTGGTTGTACGGCTCTAAAGGGGACTGGGACACTAGTCACTGGACTCACTGCACTCTGACTACTAGCAATGACATGGAGTGAGGATGCTACTGAAGTGTCTCTGGAGCATAGACTACATGATCAAAAGTATGTGGACACCTGCTCGTTGAACATCTCATTGCAAAATCATGGGCATTAATACGGAGTTGGTCCACCCCCCCCCCCCCCCCCCCCCCCCCCCCCCTTTGCTGCTATAACTGCCTCGCCTCTTCTGGGAAGGCTTTCCACTAGATGTTGGAACATTGCTGCAGGGACTTGCTTCCATTCAGCCACAAGAGTATTAGTGAGGTTGGGCACTGATGTTGGCAGTCGGCATTCCAATTCATCCCAAAGATTTCCCTTCACCGGAACTAAGGGGCCCGAACCATGAAAAATAGCCCCAGACCATTATTCCTTATCCACCGAACTTTACAGTTGTCACTATGCATTGGGGCAGAGAGCATTCTCCTGGCATCCACCAAATCCATATCCGTCCGTCGGACTGCCAGATGGTGAAGCGTGATTCATCACTGAAGAAAGCACGATTCCACTTTTCCATAGTGCAATGGCGGCGAGCTTTACACCACTCCAGCCGACGCTTGGAATTGCGCATGGTGATCTTAGGCTTGTGTGTGGCTGCTCTGCCATGGAAACTAATTTCATGAAGCTCCAGACGAACAGTTAGTGTGCTGAAGTTGCTCCCAGAGGCAGTTTGGAACTCAGTAGTGAGTGTTGCAACAGAACAACGGTCCCGTTCTGTGAGCATTTGCGGCCTAACACTTCGCGGCTGAGCCGTTGTTGCTCCTAACTGTTTCCACTTCACAATAGCAGCACTTACAGTTGACCGGGGCAGCTCTATCAGGGCAGAAAATGTGATGAACTAACTTGTTGGAAAGTTGGCATCTTATGACGGTGCCACGTTGAAAGTCACTGAGCTCTTCAGTACGGGCCATTCTACTGCCATTTTTTGTCTATGGAGATTGCATGGCTGTATCACATCCGACCGTGATTGGGAGTTCCATAGGGCGGCGCACAATCGGCCCAGCGTCGTCCGGGTTTGGCCGGGGGTAGACCGTCATTGTAAATAAGAATTTGTTCTTAACTGACTTGCCTCGTTAAATAAATACATAAAGAACATGGAGATGTTTTATAGCTGAGGTGTGTAGCACAACCTGTATTTCAATACTCCAACTATGTGCAAATTAATTACTTAAAAATCATACAATGTGTTTTTCTGGATTTTTGTTTTAGATTCCGTCTCTACACAGTTGAAGTGTACCTATGATAAAAATGACAGACCTCTACATGCTTTGTAAGTAGGAAAACCTGCAAAATCGGCAGCGTATCAAATACTTGTTCTCCCCACTGTATGTCCCTGACAGAAGGCAGCTTGTCACTCCGGAAGTGTTGGTTAAGAGTTTGTGGGAAGTTGACATCACAGCATGGGACAGCTGAGCCTCTTGATGTCACACTCTAAATTCTTCCGCTGCTCTGTCATTCGCTACATACTTTAGTCTGAGGGGGACACTTTTTTCTAAAGGGGGGGGGGTTTGCAGACTGTAGCTTTAACAAACAAAGAATCTGATCGATAACCTACTATTCATAATACTGTCAAAAAATATGTCAGCTATGTGTTTTGTCGTTGCCTTTTAACCAGCGCTAGCCTGATCTGTGAAACAATGGTGAACTCAAGAGGTCAGTCAACCAGACTAAAATGGTAGCTGACCTGGTCAAGGTCACAAGTGTGTGAGAATGTTTCAGGGGAATCGATTGTACCCAGCTTTACCTCACGGACCAGTGAGGACTTGTCAGTTGGCTCTTGTCAGTTGGCTCTTGTCAGTTGGCTCTTGTCCATTGGCTCTTGTCAGTTGGCTCTTGTCAGTTGGCTCTTGTCCATTGGCTCTTGTCAGTTGGCTCTTGTCAATTGGCTCTTGTCAGTTGGCTCTTGTCCATTGGCTCTTGTCAGTTGGCTCTTGTCCATTGGCTCTTGTCCATTGGCTCTTGTCAGTTGGCTCTTGTCAGTTGGCTCTTGCCCATTGGCTCTTGTCAGTTGGCTCTTGTCAGTTGGCTCTTGACCATTGGCTCTTGTCAAATCAAATCAAATCAAATCAAATGTATTTATATAGCCCTTCGTACATCAGCTGATATCTCAAAGTGCTGTACAGAAACCCAGCCTAAAACCCCAAACAGCAAGCAATGCAGGTGTAGAAGCACGGTGGCTAGGAAAAACTCCCTAGAAAGGCCAAAACCTAGGAAGAAACCTAGAGAGGAACCAGGCTATGTGGGGTGGCCAATCCTCTTCTGGCTGTGCCGGGTGGAGATTATAACAGAACATGGCCAAGATGTTCAAATGTTCATAAATGACCAGCATGGTCAAATAATAATAGGGCAGAACAGTTGAAACTGGAGCAGCAGCACGGCCAGGTGGACTGGGGACAGCAAGGAGTCATCATGTCAGGTAGTCCTGAGCCACGGTCCTAGGGCTCAGGTCAGTTGAAACTGGAGCAGCAGCACGGCCAGGTGGACTGGGGACAGCAATGAGTCATCATGTCAGGTAGTCCTGGGGCATGGTCCTAGGGCTCAGGTCCTCCGAGAGAGAGAAAGAAAGAGAGAAGGAGAGAATTAGAGAGCGCACACTTAGATTCACACATGACACCGAATAGGACAGGAGAAGTACTCCAGATATAACAAACTGACCCCAGCCCCCCGACACATAAACTACTGCAGCATAAATACTGGAGGCTGAGACAGGAGGGGTCAGGAGACACTGTGGCCCCATCCGAGGACAACCCCAGACAGGGCCAAACAGGAAGGATATAACCCCACCCACTTTGCCAAAGCACAGCCCCCACACCACTAGAGGGATATCTTCAACCACCAACTTACCATCCTGAGACAAGGCTGAGTATAGCCCACAAAGATCTCCGCCATGGCACAACACAAGGGGGGGGGCGCCAACCCAGACAGGAAGACCACATCAGTGAATCAACCCACTCAGGTGACGCACCCCTTCCAGGGACGGCATGACAGAGCCCTAGTAAGCCAGTGACTCACCCCCTGACTCAGCACTAACTGAAGTTTATTTAGTGCTTTATCCGGGTAGCCGGAAAGTAGAGCATTGCAGTAGTCTAACCTAGAAGTGACAAAAGCATGGATTAATTTTTCTGCATCATTTTTGGACAGAAAGTTTCTGATTTTTGCAATGTTACGTAGATGGAAAAAAGCTGTCCTTGAAATGGTCTTGATACGTTCTTCAAAAGAGAGATCAGGGTCCAGAGTAACGCCGAGGTCCTTCACAGTTTTATTTGAGACAACTGTACAACCATTAAGATGAATTGTCAGATTCAACAGAAGATCTCTTTGTTTCTTGGGACCTAGAACAAGCATCTCTGTTTTGTCCGAGTTTAAAAGTAGAAAGTTTGCAGCCATCCACTTCCTTATGTCTGAAACACATGCTTCTAGCAAGGGCAATTTTGGGGCTTCACCATGTTTCATTGAAATGTACAGCTGTGTGTCATCCGCATAGCAGTGAAAGTTAACATTATGTTTTCGAATAACATCTCCAAGAGGTAAAATATATAGTGAAAACAATAGTTGTCCTAAAACGGAACCTTGAGGAACACCGAAATATACAGTTGATTTGTCAGAGGACAAACCATTCACAGAGACAAACTGATATCTTTCCGACAGATAAGATCTAAACCAGGCCAGAACTTGTCCGTGTAGACCAATTTGGGTTTCCAATCTCTCCAAAAGAATGTGGTGATCGATGGTATCAAAAGCAGCACTAAGGTCTAGGAGCACGAGGACAGATGCAGAGCCTCGGTCCGATGCCATTAAAATGTAATTTACCACCTTCACAAGTGCCGTCTCGGTGCTATGATGGGGTCTAAAACCAGACTGAAGCATTGGCTCTTGTCCTTTGGCTCTTGTCAGTTGGCTCTTGTCAGTTGGCTCTTGTCCATTGGCTCTTGTCAGTTGGCTCTTGTCCATTGGCTCTTGTCCATTGGCTCTTGTCAGTTGGCTCTTGTCAGTTGGCTCTTGTCCATTGGCTCTTGTCCATTGGCTCTTGTCAGTTGGCTCTTGTCCATTGGCTCTTGTCCATTGGCTCTTGTCCATTGGCTCTTGTCAGTTGGCTCTTGTCCATTGGCTCTTGTCAGTTGGCTCTTGACAGTTGGCTCTTGACCATTGGCTCTTGGATCCGTCCAACTGCATTGCAGGGCATAAAACAAAGAGGTAATTTTCATTTGTTTTCATTATCCTTTATTTAATCAGGGTCCCATTGAGATAGGAATCTTTTAATCATCAGCAGGATCAATATCAATCAATATCCGCTTCAGCTTGAAGACAAATGTGAAGGTGACAAAAAAAAGCCAATGAAAAAGGAAATAAGGGGTGTTATTATTCATGAAATATGTGGGTAGACATTTTGGAAAAGTCAACACTCAGCACGAGAGACCAATGCCCTCGGTACAACACTCCTTCTCTTTATAAATACACGTTTCATCATGGTCATATGACATCATGAGACCATGAATCATGGCGCTTTCATGACTGATAGGGTCTTTCATGGTGCATCAGAATTAAGCAGCTGAAAAGTACTGCAGCTACCGCAGGCAGAGCCAAGTCAAATCAACTTTACTTTCAAAGTGAGTCAGACAGAGGTGATGAAGATGCTGTGTCTATGCTATGCCTAGATGCTATGTCAAGATGCTATACCTAGATGCTATGTCTAGATGCTATGTCTAGATGCTATGCCTAGATGCTATGTCAAGATGCTATGTCTAGATGCTATGTCTAGATGCTATGTCTAGATGCTATGCCTAGATGCTATGTCAAGATGCTATGTCTAGATGCTATACCTAGATGCTATGTCAAGATGCTATGTCTAGATGCTATGTCTAGATGCTATGTCTAGATGCTATACCTAGATGCTATGTCTAGATGCTATGTCTAGATGCTATGTCTAGATGCTATTCCTAGATGCTATGTCTAGATGCTATACCTAGATGCTATGTCTAGATGCTATGTCTAGATGCTATACCTAGATGCTATGCCTAGATGCTATGTCAAGATGCTATGTCTAGATGCTATACCTAGATGCAATGTCTAGATGCTATACCTAGATGCTATGTCTAGATGCTATACCTAGATGCTATGCCTAGATGCTATGTCAAGATGCTATGTCTAGATGCTATACCTAGATGCTATGTCTAGATGCTATGTCTAGATGCTATGTCTAGATGCTATACCTAGATGCTATGTCTAGATGCTATACCTAGATGCTATGTCTAGATGCTATGTCTAGATGCTATACCTAGATGCTATGCCTAGATGCTATGTCAAGATGCTATGTCTAGATGCTATACCTAGATGCTATGTCTAGATGCTATACCTAGATGCTATGTCTAGATGCTATGTCTAGATGCTATACCTAGATGCTATGCCTAGATGCTATGTCTAGATGCTATGTCTAGATGCTATACCTAGATGCTATGCCTAGATGCTATGTCAAGATGCTATGTCTAGATGCTATACCTAGATGCCATGTCTAGATGCTATGTCTAGATGCTATACCTAGATGCTATGTCTAGATGCTATACCTAGATGCTATGTCTAGATGCTATGTCTAGATGCTATACCTAGATGCTATGCCTAGATGCTATGTCAAGATGCTATGTCTAGATGCTATACCTAGATGCTATGTCTAGATGCTATACCTAGATGCTATGTCTAGATGCTATGTCTAGATGCTATACCTAGATGCTATGCCTAGATGCTATGTCAAGATGCTATGTCTAGATGCTATACCTAGATGCTATGTCTAGATGCTATGTCTAGATGCTATACCTAGATGCTATGCCTAGATGCTATGTCAAGATGCTATGTCTAGATGCTATACCTAGATGCTATGTCTAGATGCTATACCTAGATGCTATGTCTAGATGCTATGTCTAGATGCTATACCTGGATGCTATGCCTAGATGCTATGTCAAGATGCTATGTCTAGATGCTATACCTAGATGCTATGTCTAGATGCTATGTCTAGATGCTATGTCTAGATGCTATACCTAGATGCTATGTCTAGATGCTATACCTAGATGCTATGTCTAGATGCTATGTCTAGATGCTATACCTAGATGCTATGCCTAGATGCTATGTCAAGATGCTATGTCTAGATGCTATACCTAGATGCTATGTCTAGATGCTATACCTAGATGCTATGTCTAGATGCTATGTCTAGATGCTATACCTAGATGCTATGCCTAGATGCTATGTCAAGATGCTATGTCTAGATGCTATACCTAGATGCTATGTCTAGATGCTATGTCTAGATGCTATGTCTAGATGCTATACCTAGATGCTATGTCAAGATGCTATGTCTAGATGCTATGTCTAGATGCTATACCTAGATGCTATGTCTAGATGCTATGTCTAGATGCTATTCCTAGATGCTATGTCTAGATGCTATACCTAGATGCTATGTCTAGATGCTATGTCTAGATGCTATACCTAGATGCTATGCCTAGATGCTATGTCAAGATGCTATGTCTAGATGCTATACCTAGATGCTATGTCTAGATGCTATACCTAGATGCTATGTCTAGATGCTATGTCTAGATGCTATACCTGGATGCTATGCCTAGATGCTATGTCAAGATGCTATGTCTAGATGCTATACCTAGATGCTATGTCTAGATGCTATGTCTAGATGCTATGTCTAGATGCTATACCTAGATGCTATGTCTAGATGCTATGTCTAGATGCTATACCTAGATGCTATGCCTAGATGCTATGTCTAGATGCTATACCTAGATGCTATGCCTAGATGCTATGTCAAGATGCTATGTCTAGATGCTATGTCTAGATGCTATACCTAGATGCTATGTCTAGATGCTATGTCTAGATGCTATTCCTAGATGCTATGTCTAGATGCTATACCTAGATGCTATGTCTAGATGCTATGTCTAGATGCTATACCTAGATGCTATGCCTAGATGCTATGTCAAGATGCTATGTCTAGATGCTATACCTAGATGCTATGTCTAGATGCTATACCTAGATGCTATGTCTAGATCCTATGTCTAGATGCTATACCTGGATGCTATGCCTAGATGCTATGTCAAGATGCTATGTCTAGATGCTATACCTAGATGCTATGTCTAGATGCTATGTCTAGATGCTATGTCTAGATGCTATACCTAGATGCTATGTCTAGATGCTATACCTAGATGCTATGTCTAGATGCTATGTCTAGATGCTATACCTAGATGCTATGCCTAGATGCTATGTCAAGATGCTATGTCTAGATGCTATACCTAGATGCTATGCCTAGATGCTATGTCTAGATGCTATACCTAGATGCTATGCCTAGATGCTATGTCAAGATGCTATGTCTAGATGCTATGTCTAGATGCTATACCTAGATGCTATGTCTAGATGCTATGTCTAGATGCTATTCCTAGATGCTATGTCTAGATGCTATACCTAGATGCTATGTCTAGATGCTATGTCTAGATGCTATACCTAGATGCTATGCCTAGATGCTATGTCAAGATGCTATGTCTAGATGCTATACCTAGATGCTATGTCTAGATGCTATACCTAGATGCTATGTCTAGATCCTATGTCTAGATGCTATACCTGGATGCTATGCCTAGATGCTATGTCAAGATGCTATGTCTAGATGCTATACCTAGATGCTATGTCTAGATGCTATGTCTAGATGCTATGTCTAGATGCTATACCTAGATGCTATGTCTAGATGCTATACCTAGATGCTATGTCTAGATGCTATGTCTAGATGCTATACCTAGATGCTATGCCTAGATGCTATGTCAAGATGCTATGTCTAGATGCTATACCTAGATGCTATGTCTAGATGCTATACCTAGATGCTATGTCTAGATGCTATGTCTAGATGCTATACCTAGATGCTATGCCTAGATGCTATGTCAAGATGCTATGTCTAGATGCTATACCTAGATGCTATGTCTAGATGCTATGTCTAGATGCTATACCTAGATGCTATGTCTAGATGCTATGTCTAGATGCTATACCTAGATGCTATGTCAAGATGCTATGTCTAGATGCTATACCTAGATGCTATGTCTAGATGCTATGTCTAGATGCTATTCCTAGATGCTATGTCTAGATGCTATACCTAGATGCTATGTCTAGATGCTATGTCTAGATGCTATACCTAGATGCTATGCCTAGATGCTATGTCAAGATGCTATGTCTAGATGCTATACCTAGATGCTATGTCTAGATGCTATACCTAGATGCTATGTCTAGATGCTATGTCTAGATGCTATACCTAGATGCTATGCCTAGATGCTATGTCAAGATGCTATGTCTAGATGCTATACCTAGATGCTATGTCAAGATGCTATGTCTAGATGCTATGTCTAGATGCTATACCTAGATGCTATGTCTAGATGCTATACCTAGATGCTATGTCTAGATGCTATGTCTAGATGCTATACCTAGATGCTATGCCTAGATGCTATGTCAAGATGCTATGTCTAGATGCTATACCTAGATGCTATGCCTAGATGCTATGTCAAGATGCTATGTCTAGATGCTATGTCTAGATGCTATACCTAGATGCTATGTCTAGATGCTATGTCTAGATGCTATACCTAGATGCTATGCCTAGATGCTATGTCAAGATGCTATGTCTAGATGCTATACCTAGATGCTATGTCTAGATGCTATGTCTAGATGCTATACCTAGATGCTATGTCTAGATGCTATGTCTAGATGCTATACCTAGATGCTATGTCTAGATGCTATGTCTAGATGCTATACCTAGATGCTATGCCTAGATGCTATGTCAAGATGCTATGTCTAGATGCTATATCTAGATGATATGCCTATCAGCAATACCTAGACGCTATGCCTAGATGCTATGTCTAGATGGTATGTCTAGATGCTATGCCTAGATTTTCTACCCTATATGCTATGCCTAGATGCTATGTCTCGTGGCTATGTCTATCTGCCTTACCTAGATGCTATGTCTAGATGCTAAGCCTATATGCTATACCTAAATGCTATGCCTATCTGCTATGCCTAGATGCTATACCTAGATGCTATACCTATCTGCTATGTCTAGATGCTATGTCTAGATGCTATGTCTAGAGGCTATGTCTAGAGGCTATGTCTAGATGCTATGCCTAGATGCTATACCTAGATGCTATGTCTAGAGGCTATGTCTAGAGGCTATGTCTAGATGCTGTGTCTAGATGCCGTGTCTAGATGCTATGTCTAGATGCTGTGTCTAGATGCTATACCTAGATGCTATGTCTAGAGGCTATGTCTAGAGGCTATGTCTAGAGGCTATGTCTAGATGCTGTGTCTAGATGCTATGTCTAGATGCTATGTCTAGAGGCTATGTCTAGAGGCTGTGTCTAGATGCTATGTCTGGATGATCTCCGCATGTGTATTTCCCACCGTGAAGCATGGAGGAGGAGCTTTCTGTGATTTATTTAGAATTCAAGACATACTTAACCAGCATGTCTGGTTTGGGTTTAGTGGGACTATCATTTATTTTTCAACATGACAATGACCCAACACACCCAACACAACTCGAGGCTGTGTAAGGGCTATTTTACCAAGAAGGAGAGTGACAGAGTGCTGCATCAGATGACAAGGCTTCCACAATTCTCCGACCCTCAACCAATTTGAGATGGTTTGACGATGAGTCGGACCGCAGATTGAAGGAAAAGCAGCCAACAAGTGCTCAGTATATGTGGGAACTCCTTTAAGACTGTTGAAAAAGCATTCCAGGTGAAGCTGGTTGAGAGTGCCAAGAGTATGCAAAGCTGTAATCAAGGCAAAGCGTGGCTATTTGAAGAATCCCAAATATAAAATATATTTTGATTTGTTTTACACTTGTGGTTACTACATGATTCCATATGTTATTTAATAATTTTGATTTCTTCACTAGTATTCTCCAACGTAGAAAATAGTAAAAAATAAAGAAAAACCCATGAATGAGTAGGTGTTCTAAAAAAAAAATAACGGTAGTGTACATTAGTTTGAATAAACAGTGAAGCCTGAAGTGTGTCATCTATGTTCTAGGTTATAGTTCTAGGACAAAACATACATCACAACAAGAGAGACAACACAACACTACATAAAGAGAGACCTAAGACAACAACATAGCAAGGCAGCAACACATGACAACACATCATAGTAACAACACATCATAGTAGCATCACAACATGACAACAACATGGTAGGAGCACAAAACAGGGTACAAACATTATTGGGCACAGACAACAGCACAAAGGTCAAGAAGGTAGAGACAACAATACATCACACAAAGCAGCCACAACTGTCAGTAAGAGTGTCCATGATTGAGTCTTTGAATGAAGAGATTGAGATAAAACTGTCCAATTTGAGTGTTTGTTCAGCTCGTTGAAGTTACTAGCTGCAGCGAACTGAAAAGAGGAGCGACCCAGGGATGTGTGTGCTTTGGGGACCTTTAACAGAATGTGACTGGCAGAACGGGTGTTGTATGTGAAGGATGAGGGCTGCAGTAGATATCTCAGATAGGGGGGAGTGAGGCCTAAGAGGGTTTTATAAATAAGCATCAACCAGTGGGTCTTGCGACGGGTATACAGAGATGACCAGTTTACAGAGGAGTATAGAGTGCAGTACATATTGTCCCTGTGTGTTTTGTGCATACTGTCCATATTGTCCCTGTGTGTTTTGTGCATACTGTCCATATTGTCCCCGTGCATAAATCTAGACATGCATGAAAGCAGTATTTGAGTAGAAACTGCCGAAGGCGTTTTAGTTCACAGTACCTGTCTTGCAAGTACTGTCCTGGTGGATCTCCTTTCAAAGTGAACAAAAGAAACGGGTTTGAATACAAGGAGGAATTTGCTGCCGTGCCCTGTCCCATTAATTTATGTAATGTAAATGTCCATCTGGATATGTTTAAGGCTCTGCAATCATGAAGAAGCTTTTCCTTGTTATGACATAGTTTGTAATTCAATGCCGGAAAATAATAAAAGCAAAGAAATTTGCCCCGATAGAGTATTTTTACTAGCTTCCATAAAGAGATTGGTAGATAGTGGTAGATGAATAGAGGTTATCGATTTTATGCAGGTACTGTGTGTTAAGACATGCATTAGTTCTGAAAGAAAAGTTTAAAACCTGCAAACTGAACTCCGGACAGAATCACTTTGTTTATGTAAGCTTTTGTTTCTGCCTCTTGGCCTTCATCAGTGATCTGTCCCAAACAGCCTTTTGTTTCTGCCTCTTGGCCTTCATCAGATATCTGTCCCAAACAGTGTTTGGGGTGTGAGACAGTCCGGATCACAATCAAATAAAGACCTTTGGGTTTTATGGGACCAGAGAAGACCTTTGGGTGGTGTGGGACGAGGAGAAGACCTTTGGGTGGTGTGGGACGAGAGAAAACCTTTGGGTGGTGTGGGACGAGGAGAAGACCTTTGGGTGGTGTGGGACGAGGAGAAGACCTTTGGGTGGTGTGGGACGAGGAGAAGACCTTTGGGTGGTGTGGGACGAGGGAAGGCCATTGGGCTTTATTATGGGGCTAGATAAGAACTTTGGGTTGTATAAGAGTGTCACACTTGCTCCGTTCAGTCTCATACTAATCTGTCATGGTTTTCAGATAGAGGTCTTGAGTACGGAGCGAGAGATTCATGATGAGATTTCCTCCACTTGCTTAGAAATCAATATTTCCATCTTCATCACCTGAGTTCTCTCATCACTCATTTGGTCAGCGACTTCAATGAGTTCTGCTGATTTGTCATCCAACTTCGTCATTGTGTTCATCAACTGATCGTCTTTGGTCTGCAGCATTTGGAGTAGAACATTGTTACCTTGTCTGTTTGGAGATAACTCATCAGATTTATTTCGTTTGGAGTGGACGTCGGCGTGTTTAGTTCCTGCTAAATCGAGTTGTTTATGTAAAAGATGATTTTGTTGAAGAGTTTGTTCTTCATCTTAAGTTTTTTGCAATTACATTTGAAGTCGGACGTTTACGTACACCTTAGACAAATACACTTAAACTCAGTTTCTCAAAATTCCTGACATTTATTCCTAGTAAAAATTCCCTGTTTTTAGGTCAGTTAGGATCCCCACTTCATTTTAAGAATGTGAAATGTCAGGATAATAGTGTAGAGAGTGATATATTTCAGCTTTTATTTCTTTCATCACATTCCCAGTGGGTCAGAAGTTTACATACACTCAATTAGTATTTGGTAGCATTGCCTTTTAAATTGCTTAACTTGGGTCAAACGTTTCAGGTAGCCTTCCACAAGCTTCCAACAATAAGTTGGGTGAATTTTGGCTCATTCCTCCTGACAGAGCTGGTGGAACTGAGTCAGGTTTGTAGGCCTCTTTGCTCGCACACGCTTTTTCAGTTCTGCCCACAAATCTTCTATAGGATTGAGGTCAGGGCTTTGTGATGGCCACTCCGATACCTTGACTTTGTTGTCCTTAAGCCATTTTCCCACAACTATGGAAGGAAAAATATTTTCCAACGGGGCTATATATTTATATATTATATATTTATATTTATATTATATATACACATATATTTGTGTGAGGTTTTTTTCTTGGCTGAGTAGCCTCGTTTCACTGCCAAAAACAAAATGAAGACATTTAGAATGAAGACATTTAAAAACTAAACTTGCCAATTTGAAAAAGAAGCCACGGGAGTTTTTTGAGCAGAGATTTAAGACGACTTTCGAGTGGTAAGACATGTATAAAAGCAACAGATACCATTAATAAGAAGCATCTTACATGGTGAGCTACCGAGTGGCTAGGACAGGCAAGCCCCATACTATTGTGGGGGACTTCATTCTTCCTGCTGCCACTGATATGGCTGGGACAATGATGGGGGAAAAGACCAAAAAAACTATACAGACAATTACTTCATCAAACTACAGTGTTTCACGATGCATCAGTGACATGGCAGGAGATGTTTTTAAACAATTACTGCTTCGAATACAAGCCAGTGAATTCTATGCGTTACAGCTGAATGAGTCAACAGACGTGGAGGGCCTGGCACAGCTCCTGGTATATGTCCGTTACGTTTATGGGGGGTCAATTAAGGAAGACATCCTCTTCTGCAAACCACTGGAAACCAGGACAACAGGAGAGGATATTTTTAAAGTACTGGACAGCTTTGTGACATCAAATGGACTTTGGTGGTCAAGATGTGTTGGTATATGTACTGATGGCACAAAAGCCATGACAGGGAGACATAGTGGAGTGGTAACGCGCGTGCAAGCAATTGCTCCCGACAACATTTGGGTACACTGCAGCATCCTAGATGCCTAGGATGCTGAGACTCTTGCTGCCAAGGGAATGCCTGACAACTAGAGACTCTTGCTGCCAAGGGAATGCCTGACAACTTGAAATATGTTTTGGACACTACAGTGAAAACGGTTAACCTTGTTAAAGCAAGGGTCCTGTACCCTCGTGTATTTTCTGCATTATGCAATGATGTGGGCAGCGACTATGTAACGCTTTTACAACATACAGAAGTGCGCTGGTTATAAAGGGGCAACGTATTGACAAAAAATAAATAAATTGAGAGACGAGCTTAAAGTTTTCTTTACTGAGCATAATTTTTATTTGTCTGACCGTTTGCATGAGGACGAGTTCCTCACATGACTGGCCTATCTGGGTGATGTTTTTTCTGGCCTGAATGATCTGACTCTAGGATTACAGGGACTCTCCGCAACTATATTCAATGTGCGGGACAAAACTGAGGCTAAGAAGTTGGAGCTCTTCTCTGTCTGCATTAACTGGGACAACACACAGGTCTTTCCATCATTGTATGATATTTGTGTGTGCAAATGAACTCAAGCTTACGTACAATGTCAAATGTGATATAGCGAAGCACATGAGCGAGTTGGGTGCTTTCCCGAAATGGACGACACAAACAACTGGATTCGTTATCCCTTTCATGCCCTGCCTCCAGTCCACTTACCGATATCTGAACACGAGAGCCTCATGGAAATTGCAACAAGCTGTTCTGTGAAAATGTAATTTAATCAGAAGCCACTGTCAGATTTCAGGATTGGGCTGCGCTCAGAGTATCCTGTCTTGGCAAATCGTGCAGTTAAGACACTGATGCCCTTTGCAACCACATACCTATGTGAGAGTGGATTCTCGGCCCTCATTTGCATGAAAACTAAATACAGGCACAGACTGTGTGTGGAAAATGATTTAAAACTGAGAATCCCTCCAATACAACCCAACATTGCAGAGTTATGTGCATCCTTTCAGGCACACCCTTCTCATTAACCTGTGGTGAATTACTCACGATTTTCGATTAACAAATAAAGAGCAAAATAATTGATTATTATTATATTAATATCTGTGCCCTGGTCCTATAAGAGCTCTTTGTCACTTCCCACGATCCAGGTTGTGACAAAAACTCACCCTCATTCTTATGTTTAATAAATGTATCATATACAGTAGTGTGTGTGTAGTGTGTGTGGCAGCCTTACAATGATGACAAAAAAAAAACATTTTGAGAGTGCGCTGACCCTGGTGCTAGAGGGGGTACAGCTGGAGTTTGAATGTTTGAAGGGGTACGGGACTATAAAAAGTTTGGGAACCACTGCACTAGACAATAGATCTGTGATTGACTGACTTGGGCCTCAACAGAGGGCCTCAACAGAAGGTCTCAACAGAAGGCCTCAACAGAGGGCCTCAACAGAGGGCCTAAACAGAAGGGCTCAACAGAGGGCCTCAACAGAAGGCCTCAACAGAGGGCCTCAACAGAGGGCCTCAATAGAAGGCATCAACAGAGGGCCTCAACAGAGGGCCTCAACAGAGGGCCTCAACAGAAGGCCTCAACAGAGGGCCTCAACAGAGGGCCTCAACAGAAGGGCTCAACAGAAGGCCTCAACAGAAGGCCTCAGCAGAAGGCCTCAACAGAGGGCCTCAACAGAGGGCCTCAACAGAGGGCTTCAACAGAGGGCCTCAACAGAAGGCCTCAACAGAGGGCCTCAACAGAGGGCCTCAACAGAAGGGCTCAACAGAAGGCCTCAACAGAAGGCCTCAACAGAGGGCCTCAACAGAGGGCCTCAACAGAGGGCCTCAACAGAAGGCCTCAACAGAGGGCCTCAACAGAGGGCCTCAACAGAAGGGCTCAACAGAAGGCCTCAACAGAGGGCCTCAACAGAAGGCCTCAACAGAGGGCCTCAACAGAGGGCCTCAACAGAAGGCCTCAACAGAGGGCCTCAACAGAAGGGCTCAACAGAGGGCCTCAACAGAGGGCCTCAACAGAGGGCCTCAACAGAGGGCCTCAACAGAACAGTGCAGACAATCTCGTTTTTTTTGGCCGTTTACTTTTCCTTAACTTCTTTCTGATCTGTGATTAAACTTTCATTAAAGATCAAAGACGAACATAAAACAGACAAAACATCCTGGTATTTTAGCTCCCACCTTGTTTTCCGTCCGCACAGGAATGATTACGCTGCAGTTTTCTGACCGTTGGGTGAAACACCCAGATATCACTCCTCGCCCTCCACTCTGGAATCAGCGGCGCAAATGGCAACCTACATCGCTACATAGTGCACTACTTTTGAACCCAATGGACCCTGACCAAAATAAATAATAACCGAATAGGCTCCCATTTGGAAAGCACACCGGGATTGTACTCCAATCTCAAGAGAAAGTCTTGATATCCTGTCTGTCTGGCCTCCGCTTACATTTTCCATCCTGTTGCTTGGCATTGTCCTGCGACAGCATAAACAAAACATTTCAGCATTTGAGTCCTTTTACATTTAATTTTTTTTATTTGTGTTTTTTTTTTAACTTCAAATAGTTTCTACCACGTGGTGTTACTATTGTTTAGACGAGAGCTGAAACACTATTATCTGACAGTTGTGATAACACGTTGAGTAGATAATCTACAGCGACACACTGTATTATCTGACAGATTGTTGAATCAGCACAGGATGGGAAACTCAACTAGCTCCCACTTAGGCACAACTTCAGGCTCTATTCAGTCAAAACCACTAGCCAGGTATCTGGGATCTGGGTCAAACCCAACAGCATGCTTTGATTCAACTGAACAATGTTTACAGAGTGAAAGAAAACAAAACCAGTGCATATAACTGTAAATACAGATATGCTTTCTATCTAGGTTGAAATAATATATTATTTATTTTTTAAATCTGGATACTGGATTTCACTCTGATTTCAGTGAAATGTCTGTATGCTAATGTAGTGGCTTTTGCACGGAATACTTTGATTAAATACCTGGCTGTCAAACATAGAAAATTACTGTTGTTACTTTGCCATCACATTTCAATATCCCCGACAGCTGCTCGATGATTTTCTGTGAAAATGCTACTATCTAATAATACCAACAGAACATGAAGTAGGATGAGATTTACAATAATACCTACAGTATATAAAGTAGGATGAGATTTACAATAATACCAACAGAACATGAAGTAGGATGAGATTTACAATGATACCTACAGCACATGAAGTAGGATGCGATTTACAATAATACCTAGAGTATATAAAGTAGAATGATATGTACAATAATACCAACAGAACATGAAGTAGGATGAGATTTACAATAATACCAACAGAACATGAAGTAGGATGAGATTTACAATAATACCTACAGTATATAAAGTAGGATGAGATTTACAATAATACCAACAGAACATGAAGTAGAATGAGATTTACAATAATACCAACAGAACATGAAGTAGAATGAGATTTACAATAATACCTAGAGTATATAAAGTAGAATGAGATTATTGTTGTTATTATGAAATCAGTCAGGTTTATTATTAAATCAGTTGCATTATTATGAAATCAGTCAGTACTGTACCTCATGACAGTCACATTGGTGATATTATGAAATCAGTCAGTACTGTACCTCATGACAGTCACATTGGTGATATTATGAAATCAGTCAGTACTCTACCTCATGACAGTCACATTGGTGATATTATGAAATCAGTCAGTACTCTACCTCATGACAGTCACATTGGTGATATTATGAAATCAGTCAGTACTGTACCTCATGACAGTCACATTGGTGATATTATGAAATCAGTCAGTACTGTACCTCATGACAGTCACATTGGTGATATTATGAAATCAGTCAGTACTGTACCTCATGACAGTCACATTGGTGATATTATGAAATCAGTCAGTACTGTACCTCATGACAGTCACATTGGTGATATTATGAAATCAGTCAGTACTGTACCTCATGACAGTCACATTGGTGATATTATGAAATCAGTCAGTACTCTACCTCATGACAGTCACATTGGTGTTATTATGAAATCAGTCAGTACTCTACCTCATGACAGTCACATTGGTGATATTATGAAATCAGTCAGTACTCTACCTCATGACAGTCACATTGGTGTTATTATGAAATCAGTCAGTACTCTACCTCATGACAGTCACATTGGTGTTATTATGAAATCAGTCAGTACTG
The DNA here is from genome assembly GCF_045791955.1 of Oncorhynchus clarkii lewisi. Classification (NCBI taxonomy): domain Eukaryota; kingdom Metazoa; phylum Chordata; class Actinopteri; order Salmoniformes; family Salmonidae; genus Oncorhynchus; species Oncorhynchus clarkii. The sequence continues at coordinate 78,309,776 of NC_092163.1, read as the reverse complement.
TACCTCATGACAGTCACATTGGTGTTATTATGAAATCAGTCAGTACTCTACCTCATGACAGTCACATTGGTGATATTATGAAATCAGTCAGTACTCTACCTCATGACAGTCACATTGGTGATATTATGAAATCAGTCAGTACTGTACCTCATGACAGTCACATTGGTGATATTATGAAATCAGTCAGTACTGTACCTCATGACAGTCACATTGGTGATATTATGAAATCAGTCAGTACTCTACCTCATGACAGTCACATTGGTGATATTATGAAATCAGTCAGTACTGTACCTCATGACAGTCACATTGGTGTTATTATGAAATCAGTCAGTACTGTACCTCATGACAGTCACATTGGTGATATTATGAAATCAGTCAGTACTGTACCTCATGACAGTCACATTGGTGATATTATGAAATCAGTCAGTACTGTACCTCATGACAGTCACATTGGTGATATTATGAAATCAGTCAGTACTCTACCTCATGACAGTCACATTGGTGATATTATGAAATCAGTCAGTACTGTACCTCATGACAGTCACATTGGTGAAGAAGGCTATGTTTTTGCTTATGTTGTTTCCATATCAATTTAGTTGCAGTTGTACTAAGAGATTGTGACAAAATGAAATGTAAAAATATATTTATTTTTTAAACCCAGTCATAGACTTATTTGGCTTTGACCTTGGCCCTTGACCTTGGCCCTTGACCCCTGGCCCCTGACATAAGATGGACAATTGTTTGGATTAGCCAAACAATAAAGGCCCAAAACGTGACTAATTATCAGATCTGAGTTTGATGAAAAACATATCCTTTGGAGGTTGGTCCTGCCCTTGTCCTGGAATGTCCCACAGTGCCTTGTTATCCAATTGGCTGTTATCCACAAACCAACTGACTATTAGCAGGGATCAGTGGAGCAGCCAGGTTCTGACATCCAGGCCTTCAATGAGGAGCTGGTACGATAACAAGACATTACAGTTGGAGGTCAACAACTCTGATTGCAATCTAATGTCGAACATGATTATCGGTATGCATATTTACTCCTGTAGATTGACTCTGTTGGGGTTTGATGAAGGCTCTACGGCAGAAACAAGTCCATGACATGTGACTGTTAAACATCTTCTTCGTGACATTTGGATTACTCCTGAGCTACAGCACCCAAAGACTCACTAACAGAACGGCAAGGAAGGGAACGTTGGTTTATAACAAGGGTTACATTGAGAGAAAAAAATCTGTCCTCTCTGAAATTTAAATAGATGTCTCTCCCTATTTGACCTAAACCCTCCTTGATAAAAAGTGACTCTCCTCTATACCTAAAATAATAATTAAAACACCAAGTTGATAGCAGAGAACATGCTTTCTGTTTACCTGGCGGCAGGTAGCCTAGTGATTGGACCGTTGGACTAGTAACTGAAAGGTTTGCAAGAGCGAATCCCTGAGCCGACAAGGTAAAAATATGTTGTTCTGCCCCATGAACAAGGCAGTTAACCCACTGTTCCTAGGCCGTCATTGTAAATAAGAATTTGTTCTTAATTAACTGACTTGCCTCGTTAAATAATAATAATAAATAATAACTTCTAGCACAGACGAGAGCCTTAGATATGCAGTTTCAGAAACATGCTGTAAGCATTACATGGCAACGCAGGAATTTTGAGAGGGCTGTGGGCCAGAAGGTTGTGGGTTCACAGACCACCGTGGGCCAGAAGGTTGTGGGTTCACAGACCACCGTGGGCCAGAAGGTTGTGGGTTCACAGACCACCGTAGGCCAGAAGGTTGTGTGTTCACAGACCACCGTGGGCCAGAAGGTTGTGGGTTCACAGACCACCGTGGGCCAGAAGGTTAGGCCTGCCTTTCCACCCCAGACAGAGTAGGCCTGCCTTTCCACCCCAGACAGAGTAGGCCTGCCTTTCCACCCCAGACAGAGTAGGCCTGCCTTTCCACCCCAGACAGAGTAGGCCTGCCTTTCCACCCCAGACAGAGTAGGCCTACTTTTCCACCCCAGACAGAGTAGGCCTGCCTTTCCACCCCAGACAGAGTAGACCTACCTTTCCACCCCAGACAGAGTAGACCTACCTTTCCACCCCAGACAGAGTAGGCCCTACCTTTCCACCCCAGACAGAGTAGGATCTACCGACGCAGAAAAAAATGTAAGCTTTATTAACTGCTGGCTACTCTTCTTCCGTGACTTTACCCAACGAGAGAAGTTCACAAGAGTCTCCCTAAAAGCTGTCTGGGTTTAAACGTCTTATATTGTACAGTGAATTGCTTAATCAATTGATAGTGACAGAATTAGATTTATTTCCCAAGCCAAGTCTTTTAATATCACTATATACATTGGAGTCACGTCTTTCCCGGGTATTTTACCATTTGTAGCATAAAGCATCGCTGACAAAAACGCTGTTACAGATCACTTTATATCAATCAGATCTGTTGAATTAACCTAAAAATCTTAAGCTAACATGGGGTAGTAGGCCTGTGCTTTAAAACGGTAGGCCTAGGGAATACCCTCTCATAACCCCTCAATTCGAGTCCTGGTTTGAACAGCCCTTCACTGCCACGGAGTTAGGCTATTTAAAGAGTGCATGGTGGGTGGAGGAACTAGCAGACACATCTATGGCTATAGTCGGCTATGGCCTAATTTCATCTATCAAACAGGTAGGCCTACCTTTTTACTTCTTAAATGGGGTCCAACACAAGACCCTCTCGTTGTTAGTAAAGTCTCATTTAAAATGAAGACGGTTTAAATAAATGAGGCCTTGTCTAATTTTGCTTACCATGGGATACATAATGCGTTTCCGATTAATTGTGTCACGGCTGCTGCTTTAAGTGTCAGCGTCACAACGCATGTTACTCGAATCTGGCTTGTGAGGTCAATAACTCTGATAAATACATAATGGGCAAGAAACATATCGTTTTTATTCAAATCAATTATAGTAGTAGTATTTTCAGAAGAAGCCTTCGACTCTTCTCCTGAACTGCCACTGTATGCCCACACGGCACAGCCATTGGTTAGGCAGAACACGGCACAGCCATTGGTTAGGCAGCACTCAGCACAGCCATTGGTTAGGCAGCACACGGCACAGCCATTGGTTAGGCAGAACTCGGCACAGCCATTGGTTAGGCAGCACATGGCACAGCCATTGGTTAAGCAGCACTCAGCACAGCCATTGGTTAGGCAGAACTCGGCACAGCCATTGGTTAGGCAGCACACGGCACAGCCATTGGTTAGGCAGAACTCGGCACAGCCATTGGTTAGGCAGCACATGGCACAGCCATTGGTTAAGCAGCACTCAGCACAGCCATTGGTTAGGCAGCACACGGCACAGCCATTGGTTAGGCAGCACACGGCACAGCCATTGGTTAGGCAGAACTCGGCACAGCCATTGGTTAGGCAGAACTCGGCACAGCCATTGGTTAGGCAGAACTCGGCACAGCCATTGGTTAGGCAGCACACGGCACAGCCATTGGTTAGGCAGAACTCGGCACAGCCATTGGTTAGGCAGCACACGGCACAGCCATTGGTTAGGCAGCACACGGCACAGCCATTGGTTAGGCAGCACACGGCACAGCCATTGGTTAGGCAGCACACGGCACAGCCATTGGTTAGGCAGCACACGGCACAGCCATTGGTTAGGCAGCACACGGCACAGCCATTGGTTAGGCAGCACACGGCACAGCCATTGGTTAAGCAGCACACGGCACAGCCATTGGTTAGACAGCACACGTCACAGCCATTGGTTAGGCAACACATTAAAACGTTTTTGACCAACAAGAGGTGAGCAGGCCGGGGCTCGGGGTTGGAATATTCATTGCGGTGTGTAATGCACCCTAGTTTTATTTAAACCATCCCAGCAGCTTTCTTAGAAATATAACTTTGCTCTGTGCTTCTCCGAGCATGCACTTCGTAGTCTATAGCCTATGGATCATTTGATTGAGACTACACTAAATAGCCTATAGGCGCGCTTGATATTGCGCGCCCAGTGGAGGGGCGGCATCGGGCACACATCGATATATAGACTAATAAGCAACTCGTGTTTTTTTTTTAAATTCTACCCGCTTTTTCTCCCCAATTTCTGCTACTCCCCAACGGGCTAGGGAGAGGCGAAGGTTGAGTCTTGCATCCTCCGAAACATGACCCACCAAACCGCGCTCCTTAACACCCGCCTGCTTGACCCGGAAGCCAGCTGCACCAATGTGTCAGAGAAAACACTGTTCAACTGATGACTGAGGTCACCCTGCAGGTGCCCGGCCCACCACAAGGAGTCGCTAGAGCTCAATGAGCCAAGAAAAGCCCCCCGGCCAAACCCTCTCCTAACCCGGGCGACACTGGGCCAATTGTGCGACGCCTCATGGGACTCTTGTTCGCGGTCGGGTTATGACAAAGCCAGGGTATCAAGGCACAAGGCGAGACCCAAATGCAGACAGGAAGCAGATGGTTGGTGTCTTACAATGTTTATTCATCCAAAGGGGAAGGCCAGAGAATGGTTGTGGCAAAAAGGTCAAAACCAGATCAGAGTAGAGGAGGTACAGAGTGGCAGACAGGCTCCTGGTCAAGACAGACAGAACGGTCAGGCAGGCGGGTACAGAGTCCAGAAACAGGCAAGGTTCAAAACCGGGAGGACTTGAAAAAAGAAAATAACAGGTGAAACTGATCAGGGTGTGACACTGGGATTGAACCTGGGTCTGCAGTGACACCTCAAGCACTGTGATGCAGTGCCGTAGACCGCTGTGCCACTCAGCAGGCATAAGCAAGTCATTCTAAAACACTGAGAAATATAGAAATGTCATAAATTACAAATTACATGACCCTCTCCTGAACTCGATTTAAAATATACTAACCCCGAACCTTGACTGAAATTAAAAAAGCTTGACTCTCCTCCATTTTCCTCCAGGTACCAATTCTGTAAAAATGTAAATCCATCCTTAATTAACTTTGATTAACGTTTTTTTTTTGTCCTATATTTCATTTTACAATTTTGAATCCCAGCCCCCCGTCCCCACAGGAGGCTTTTTCCCTTTTGGTAGGCCGTCATTGTAAATAATAATTTGTTCTTAACTGACTTGCCAAGTTAAATAATGGTACAATAAAAATACAAAATGAAAATGTCTTATTGTGCATTTCATATTGAATCTCTGTCAGGTTTGGGTGGTGTTGGTCTGTACAGGATAGGGGGAAACAGTCAATTTAAGGGGCTTTATTGGCATGGGAAAACGTATGTTAACATTGTCAAAGCAAGTGAGGTAGATAATAAACACGTAGTGAATTAAACAATCCAAAATTTACTGTAAACATTACACTTACAAAAGTTCCAAAATAAAAAAGACATTTCAAATGTCATATTATGTCTATATACAGAATTGTAACGATAGTTAAAAGTACTAAAGGGAAAATAAATCAACATAAATATGGGTTGTATTTACAATGGTGTTTGTTCTTCACTGGTTGCCCTTTTTTTTGTGGCAACAGGTCACAAATCTTTCGCCAGATCCTAATTGGTGTGTCGAATTTGATGTTCCTTGAGATGGCATAGAAGGCCCTTCTTCCCTTGTCTCGCAGATCGTTAACAGTCTTTCTCTTTCTCTCTCTCTCTCTCATTCTCGCTCTCTTCTCTGTCTCTGTCTCCTTTAGCAACCTGTAAACAGGAGTTGTCCTTGGGGACTGGTGAGGGCCGAGGGGGCGAGGGCCATGGGGTGAAGGGCGAAGGAAGGCTTCATGTGGCCTCAGTACATACAGTAAGAGAGTTAAGAGAGACCGACCTTCACCGCTTCATCACATTGAAGCATTTTGGTAAATCAAACAACTGGGGCCGTTAGAGAGAGAGACAGAGAGAGAGAGAGAGAGAGGGAGACAGAGAGAGAGATACAGAGAGAGAGAGAGAGAGAGAGAGAGAGAGAGACAGAGAGAGAGAGCGAGAGAGAGAGAGACAGAGAGAGAGAGACATTTCCAGGCCCAGGGAAATGTGCTCATCTGTGGGGACACAAATGCGCGCACAGGAACACTACCTGATCTAACGAGCACACGAGGGGACAGCTTTATTACAGGCCATAGTGTCTCTAACTGTCTTAATCTCCCCCACAGAAATAACAGTGACCGCACCGTCAACCAAAACGGAAGGGATCTTTTGCATCTCTGTAGAAGCCTGGGTCTGTACTTAGTCAATGGTAGGTTACTCTTTGGGGAGATTCACCTACTGCTCACCTCTTGGCCACAGTACAGTAGACTATATGATCACAGACATTGACCCTTTCTCTCTCAGCTCAGTCACTGTCAAGCCACTAACACCTCTGTCTGATCACAGCCAAATGACCTTGTTCCTCAACAGAACAGACATGGAAACAACCACACATTCACAACCCAGTAAGCTGTACATCAGAAATTCATACAGATGGGACCAAAACAGCACAGAAGAATACCAGAAAGCAACCAGTAACCAAAATATCCAGACACTCTTAGATAACTTTCTGGATACCACATTCACTCACAGTAAAGAAGTCATTAATCTAGCAGTACAAAACATCAACTATATATTCAGACCACATTCACTCACAGTAAAGAAGTCATTAATCTAGCAGTACAAAACATCAACTATATATTCAGACCACATTCACTCACAGTAAAGAAGTCATTAATCTAGCAGTACAAAACATCAACTATATATTCAGACCACATTCACTCACAGTAAAGAAGTCATTAATCTATCAGTACAAAACATCAACTATATATTCAGACCACATCCACTCACAGTGAAGAAGTCATTAATCTAGCAGTACAAAACATCAACTATATATTCAGACCACATTCACTCACAGTAAAGAAGTCATAAATCTATCAGTACAAAACATCAACTATATATTCAGGCAAATGGCAAAAGAAGCACAACTGAAATTGTTTTTTTTTTTAAATAATTAAAGACCACAGATGACAACTGGTTTGATGCATATTGTAAAATTATAAGGAATAAATTTAGAACACTATCCAACCAAAAGCACAGAGACCCAAATAATGGTGAATTACGCCTTCATTACTGTGAGACTTTAAAACTCTATAAACGTAACACTCAGAACGAAAAAAGCACAGTACAACAGCAAGCAGCTGACACTAATTGAGGAGTCCATAAACACAAACAACTTCTGGCAAAATTTGAAAAAACGAAAAAATCTAAACAAGAGGAATTAGTGATACAAAATGGTGACATATGGACAACCCATTTTAAAACACTCTACAACACTGTTCAAATTGACACAAACGCAGAGCAATGGCAAATGAATGAGAAGTTCAGTGGATTAGAAAAAGCTATAAAGGACAATCAAAATCCATTGGACTCCCCAATTACTGACCAGGAGCTCTATAAGAAACTAAACTATTACTGACCAGGAGCTCTATAAGAAACTAAACTATTACTGACCAGGAGCTCTATAAGAAACTAAACTATTACTGACCAGGAGCTCTATAAGAAACTAAACCATTACTGACCAGGAGCTCTATAAGAAACTAAACTATTACTGACCAGGAGCTCTATAAGAAACTAAACCATTACTGACCAGGAGCCCTATAGGAAACTAAACTATTACTGACCAGGAGCTCTATAAGAAACTAAACAATTACTGACCAGGAGCTCTATAAGAAACTAAACTATTACTGACCAGGAGCTCTATAAGAAACTAAACTATTACTGACCAGGAGCTCTATAAGAAACTAAACTATTACTGACCAGGAGCTCTATAAGAAACTAAACTATTACTGACCAGGAGCTCTATAAGAAACTAAACCATTACTGACCAGGAGCCCTATAGGAAACTAAACTATTACTGACCAGGAGCTCTATAAGAAACTAAACTATTACTGACCAGGAGCTCTATAAGAAACTAAACTATTACTGACCAGGAGCTCTATAAGAAACTAAACTATTACTGACCAGGAGCTCTATAAGAAACTAAACTATTACTGACCAGGAGCTCTATAAGAAACTAAACTATTACTGACCAGGAGCTCTATAAGAAACTAAACTATTACTGACCAGGAGCTCTATAAGAAACTAAACTATTACTGACCAGGAGCTCTATAAGAAACTAAACTATTACTGACCAGGAGCTCTATAAGAAACTAAACTATTACTGACCAGGAGCTCTATAAGAAACTAAACAATTACTGACCAGGAGCTCTATAAGAAACTAAACTATTACTGACCAGGACCTCTATAAGAAACTAAACTATTACTGACCAGGAGCTCTATAAGATACTAAACTATTACTGACCAGGAGCTCTATAAGAAACTAAACTATTCCTGACCAGGAGCTCTAGAAGAAACTAAACTATTACTGACCAGGAGCTCTATAAGAAACTAAACTATTACTGACCAGGAGCTCTATAAGAAACTAAACTATTACTGACCAGGAGCTCTATAAGATACTAAACCATTACTGACCAGGAGCTCTATAAGAAACTAAACTATTACTGACCAGGAGCTCTATAAGATACTAAACTATTACTGACCAGGAGCTCTATAAGAAACTAAACTATTCCTGACCAGGAGCTCTAGAAGAAACTAAACTATTACTGACCAGGAGCTCTATAAGAAACTAAACTATTACTGACCAGGAGCTCTATAAGAAACTAAACTATTACTGACCAGGAGCTCTATAAGATACTAAACCATTACTGACCAGGAGCTCTATAAGAAACTAAACTATTACTGACCAGGAGCTCTATAAGAAACTAAACAATTACTGACCAGGAGCTCTATAAGAAACTAAACTATTACTGACCAGGAGCTCTATAAGATACTAAACTATTACTGACCAGGAGCTCTAGAAGAAACTAAACTATTACTGACCAGGAGCTCTATAAGATACTAAACTATTACTGACCAGGAGCTCTAGAAGAAACTAAACTATTACTGACCAGGAGCTCTATAAGAAACTAAACTATTACTGACCAGGAGCTCTATAAGAAACTAAACTATTACTGACCAGGAGCTCTATAAGAAACTAAACTATTCCTGACCAGGAGCTCTATAAGAAACTAAACTATTACTGACCAGGAGCTCTATAAGATACTAAACTATTACTGACCAGGAGCTCTATAAGATACTAAACTATTACTGACCAGGAGCTCTATAAGAAACTAAACTATTACTGACCAGGAGCTCTATAAGATACTAAACTATTACTGACCAGGAGCTCTATAAGAAACTAAACCATTACTGACCAGGAGCTCTATAAGAAACTAAACTATTACTGACTAGGAGCTCTATAAGAAACTAAACAATTACTGACCAGGAGCTCTATAAGAAACTAAACTATTACTGACCAGGAGCTCTATAAGAAACTAAACTATTACTGACCAGGAGCTCTATAAGATACTAAACTATTACTGACCAGGAGCTCTATAAGATACTAAACTATTACTGACCAGGAGCTCTAGAAGAAACTAAACTATTACTGACCAGGAGCTCTATAAGAAACTAAACTATTACTGACCAGGAGCTCTATAAGAAACTAAACTATTACTGACCAGGAGCTCTATAAGAAACTAAACTATTCCTGACCAGGAGCTCTATAAGAAACTAAACTATTACTGACCAGGAGCTCTATAAGATACTAAACTATTACTGACCAGGAGCTCTATAAGATACTAAACTATTACTGACCAGGAGCTCTATAAGAAACTAAACTATTACTGACCAGGAGCTCTATAAGATACTAAACTATTACTGACCAGGAGCTCTATAAGAAACTAAACTATTACTGACCAGGAGCTCTATAAGATACTAAACTATTACTGACCAGGAGCTCTATAAGATACTAAACTATTACTGACCTGGAGCTCTATAAGAAACTAAACTATTACTGACCAGGAGCTCTATAAGATACTAAACTATTACTGACCAGGAGCTCTATAAGAAACTAAACTATTACTGACCAGGAGCTCTATAAGATACTAAACTATTACTGACCAGGAGCTCTATAAGAAACTAAACTATTACTGACCTGGAGCTCTATAAGAAACTAAACTATTACTGACCAGGAGCTCTATAAGAAACTAAACTATTACTGACCTGGAGCTCTATAAGAAACTAAACTATTACTGACCAGGAGCTCTATAAGAAACTAAACTATTACTGACCAGGAGCTCTATAAGAAACTAAACGATTACTGACCAGGAGCTCTATAAGATACTAAACTATTACTGACCAGGAGCTCTATAAGAAACTAAACTATTACTGACCATGAGCTATAAGAAACGAAACTATTACTGACCAGGAGCTCTATAAGACACTAAACTATTACTGACCAGGAGCTCTATAAGAAACTAAACTATTACTGACCATGAGCTCTATAAGAAACTAAACTATTACTGACCAGGAGCTCTATAAGACACTAAACTATTACTGACCAGGAGCTCTATAAGAAACTAAACTATTACTGACCAGGAGCTCTATAAGACACTAAACTATTACTGACCAGGAGCTCTATAAGAAACTAAACTATTACTGACCAGGAGCTCTATAAGAAACTAAACTATTACTGACCAGGAGCTCTATAAGAAACTAAACTATTACTGACCAGGAGCTCTATAAGAAACTTCAAGCTCTCAAATTTAAAAAGGCATGCAGACTTGATGGCATCCTAAATGAGATGCTCAAACTCACTAGTGCAAAATTTCAATTGGCTATATTAAAACTGTTCAATTTGATACTGAGTTCAGGTTATTTCCCTGCCATCTGGAATCAAGGACTCATAACCCCAATCTTTAAGAACAGAGACAAATTTGACCCTAGCAATTCCAGAGGCATTTGTGTGAACAGTAACCTGGGGAAGGTTTTCTGTAGTATTATAAATGTAAGAGTTCTAAACTTCCTTAATAAGCACAGTGTCTTGAGTAAAAGCCAAATTGGATTTATACCAAAACATCGCACAACTGATCATATTTACACTCTACACACCCTGATATATAAACATGTCCACCAAAATAATACCAAAGTATATGCTTGCTTTATCGACTTCCAAAAAGCATTTGATTCTATTTGGCATACAGGACCTTTCTACAAAGTTATTGAAAGTGGTGTAGGGGGTAAAACATATGACATAATTAAATAAATGTATACTGGCAATACGTGCAGCATTAAAATTGGTAAGAGAAGAACAGAATTCTTTAACCAGGGGCGGGGCCTTCGCCAGGGTTGCAATCTGAGCCCTGCACTCTTCAATATTTACAACGAATTGGCCACTATTCTAGAAAAATCCTCAGCCCCTGGTGTTAGTCTCCACAATTCAGAATTCAAATGCCTTCTCTTCGCAGATTACCTATGCCTGCTGTCACCCACAGCACATGGTCTACAGCAGAGCCTGAACCTGCTAGAGCAGTACTGTCAGACCTGGGCCCTGGCAGTAAATCCCAAAAAGACTAAAATAATGATTTTCCAGAGAAGATCCAGATCTCATGGAATTAGACCAAAGTTCTCAATTGGTACAAAAATATATAGAGTACTGCACACTGCATACAATTACTTAGGTTTAAAAATAAGCTCAACTGGACACCTTAATGAGGCAGTGAATTCTACGCCATTAAAAAGCACATTCAAATTGAAATACCTATTAAAATTTGACTAAAACTAATTGAATATGTCATTGAACTAATTGCACTTCATGGCAGCGAGGTGTGGGATCCACTTGCAAAACAAGATTTTATCAAATGGGACAAACACCCCATTGAAACCCTGCATGCAGAGTTCTGTAAGATTCTCCTACATGTCCAGAGGAAAACTACAAACAATGCATGCAGGGCAGAAACAAAAAACAAAAAACAAATCAAATCAAATCAAATGTATTTATTTAGCCCTTCGTACATCAGCTGATATCTCAAAGTGCTGTACAGAAACCGAGCCTAAAACCCCAAACAGCAAGCAATGCAGGTGTAGAAGCACGGTGGCTAGGAAAAACTCCCTAGAAAGGCCAAAACCTAGGAAGAAACCTAGAGAGGAACCAGGCTATGTGGGGTGGCCAGTCCTCTTCTGGCTGTGCCGGGTGGAGATTATAACAGAACATGGCCAAGATGTTCAGCAATTAAGTTTTGGAAACATCTATAATACAGTGACCCCCTCTCATATCATTACCAAGCGCTGCAATGCCAAGAGCTGAGCAAAGAAAAGAGCCCCCTCATCCAGCTGGTCCTGGTGCTGAGTTCACAAACCTGTCCTACTAACACACTGAAGCCTCAGTCCCCTCATCCAGCTGGTCCTGGTGCTGAGTTCACTAACCTGTTCTACTAACACACTGAAGCCTCAGCCCCCTCATCCAGCTGGTCCTGGGGCTGAGTTCACAAACCTGTTCTACTAACACACTGAAGCCTCAGGACCAGAACATCCAATCAATCAGGATAAACTAAATTACAACACAGTCAAAACAAAACTATATTGCTTATTGGGAAAACACAAACACAAACACAAAGCAAAATGCAGTGCTATCTGGCCCTAAATCGACAGTACACTGTGGCTAAATATTTGACCATGGTTACTGATCAAAACCTTAGAAAAACCTTGACAAAGTACAGGGTTAGTGAGCACAGCCTTGCCATTGAGAAGGGTAGACACAGGAAAACCTGGCTCCCTGTAGAGGAAATGCTGTGCAACCACTGCACCACAGCAGAACCTGGCTCCCTGTAGAGGAAAGGCTGTGCAACCACTGCACCACAGCAGAACCTGGCTCCCTGTAGAGGAAAGGCTGTGCAACCACTGCACCACAGCAGAACCTGGCTCCCTGTAGAGGAAAGGCTGTGTAACCACTGCACCACAGCAGAACCTGAGACGGAGCTGCATTTCCTGACAAAATGTCAAAAATATAAAACAATTAGAGTGTCATTTTCTCAAATGTGAAACCCTTATTCAAGGTTTCAAAGACCTCTCTGATGAGGATAGGCTACCCGTCCTGTTGGGGGAGGACGCAGAGAGCTGTGGGTTGGCAGCGCACTACATTGCTGCCTGCCATAAGTTGAGGGACATTCTCTGACAGACCAATCAACCTGCACATGTCTACTGTATGCGTATTGTTATTGTTGAATGTATGGTTATTTTGACCCCTGGTTATTGTTGTTACTGTTGTCCCGGTGACAATTTTGATTCTCATTTTGATTTATATTGTAAATATCCAAAATAAGCTTTGGCAATATGTACATTGTTACATCATGCCAATAAAGTGAATTGAACTGAGAGAGAGAGAGAGAGAGAGAGAATGTGTGCAGGGTTTGGGCTATACTGCATATATTCTCTAGTGACACAACAAATACAATTTAAGGACAGTGTGTGTGATTTATGTCTGTGTCTGTGGAGAGACAACCTTGGCTTCCATTTTGCCCGGATGCTCATTTTTTTAAATCTTTTTTTATTTCACCTTTATTTAACCAGGTAGGCTAGTTGATAACACCTTTATTTAACCAGGTAGGCTAGTAGAGAACACCTTTATTTAACCAGGTAGGCTAGTAGAGAACACCTTTATTTAACCAGGTAGGCTAGTTGATAACACCTTTATTTAACCAGGTAGTCCAGTTGAGAACACCTTTATTTAACCAGGTAGGCTAGTTGATAACACCTTTATTAAACCAGGTAGGCTAGTTGAGAACACCTTTATTTAACCAGGTAGGCTAGTTGAGAACACCTTTATTTAACCAGGTAGGCCAGTTGAGAACACCTTTATTTAACCAGGTAGGCTAGTTGAGAACACCTTTATTTAACCAGGTAGGCCAGTTGAGAACACCTTTATTTAACCAGGTATGCTAGTTGAGAACACCTTTATTTAACCAGGTAGGCCAGTTGAGAACACCTTTATTTAACCAGGTAGGCTAGTTGAGAACACCTTTATTTAACCAGGTAGGCTAGTTGAGAACACCTTTATTTAACCAGGTAGGCTAGTTGAGAACACCTTTATTTAACCAGGTAGGCCAGTTGAGAACACCTTTATTTAACCAGGTAGACTAGTTGAGAACACCTTTATTTAACCAGGTAGGCTAGTTGATAACACCTTTATTTAACCAGGTAGTCCAATTGAGAACACCTTTATTTAACCAGGTAGGCTAGTTGATAACACCTTTATTTAACCAGGTAGGCTAGTTGAGAACACCTTTATTTAACCAGGTAGGCTAGTTGAGAACACCTTTATTTAACCAGGTAGGCCAGTTGAGAACACCTTTATTTAACCAGGTAGGCTAGTTGAGAACACCTTTATTTAACCAGGTAGGCCAGTTGAGAACACCTTTATTTAACCAGGTAGGCTAGTTGAGAACACCTTTATTTAACCAGGTAGCCTAGTTGAGAACACCTTTATTTAACCAGGTAGGCTAGTTGAGAACACCTTTATTTAACCAGGTAGGCTAGTTGAGAACACCTTTATTTAACCAGGTAGGCTAGTTGAGAACACCTTTATTTAAACCAGGTAGGCCAGTTGAGAACACCTTTATTTAAACCAGGTAGGCCAGTTGAGAACACCTTTATTTAAACCAGGTAGGCCAGTTGAGAACACCTTTATTTAACCAGGTAGGCCAGTTGAGAACAAGTTCTCATTTACAACTGCGACCTGGCCAAGATAAAGCAAAGTAGTGTGACAGAAACAACAACACAGAGTTACACATGGAATAAACAAGCGTACAGTCAATAACACAATAGAAAAAAAGAAAGTCTATATACAGTGTGTGCAAATGGCGTGAGGAGGTAAGGCAAAAAAATAGGCCATAGTAGCGAAGTAATTACAATATAGCAGATTAACACTGGAGTGATAGATGAGCAGATGATGATGGTGTGTAAGTAGTGATATTGGTGTGCAAAAGAGCAGCAAAGTAAATAAAGAACAATTTGGGGATGAGGTAGGTAGATTGGGTGGGCTATTTACAGATGGGCTATTTACAGATGGGCTATGTACAGCTGCAGCGATCGGTTAGCTGCTTAGATAGCTGATGTTTTAAGTTTAGTGAGGGAAATGTAAGTCTCCAGCTTCAGCGATTTTTGGATTGAGGGAGGGGAAGCATATCCGAGAAGTGTTCCTAGGGGAGATTTCACATAGGAGACATTTGAGTCATTGTCCATGCATGCAAAGCAAACAACCAATCTGTTCTGAACGCAGATACAGATACATTTCAACCATAAGGCATGCTGTTTATAGTCCAAGGGTCTATTGAAGGCCTTAAACCATCAGTAGGGAAAATGCTTAACTGGCCCAAGATCAGGGGCAACTTCACCCTAATCTGCTCCAAGTCCTGAAAAAGCAAGAACATACATTTAATCCACAAAGGTAGTCCGAGGTTTGACTCCATACAGTATAAGGTGTGATTAGGAACCAGGTCAATAATGTCCCTTTCCTTCCCCAGGGTATACAGTTGAAGTTGGAAGTTTACATACATTTAGGTTGGAGTCATTAAAACTCGTTTTTCAACCACTCCACAAATGTCTTGTTAACAAACTATCGTTTTGGCAAGTCGGGTTAGGACATCTACTTTGTTCATGACACAAGTCATTTTTTCCAACAATTGTTTACAGACAGATTATTTCACTTATAATTCACTGTATCACAATTCCTGTGAGGCAGAAGTTTACCTACAATAAGTTGACTGTGCCTTTAAACAGCTTGGAAAATTCCAGAAAATGATGTCAATGCTTTAGAAGCTTCTGATAGGCTAATTGACATCATTTGAGTCAATTGGAGGTGTACCTGTGGATGTATTTCAAGGCCTACCTTCACACTCAGTGCCTCTTTGCTTGACATCATGGAAAAATCAAAAGAAATCAGCCAAGACCTCAGAAAAAGAATTGTAGACCTCCACAAGTCTGGTTCATTTTTGGGATCAATTTCCAGATGTCTGAAGGTACCACGTTCATCTGTACAAACAATAGTACGCAATTATAAACACCATGGGACCACGCAGCCATCATACCGCTCAGGAAGGAGACGAGTTCTGTCTCCTAGAGATGAACGTACTTTGGTGCGAAAAGTGCAAATCAATCCCAGAACAACAGCAAAGGACCTTGTGATGATGCTGGAGGAAACAGGTACAAAAGTATCTATACCCACAGTAAAAATGAGTCCTATATAGACATAACCTGAAAGGCCACTCAGCAAGGAAGAAGCCACTGCTCCAAAACCGCCATAAAAAAGCCAGACTACATTTTGCAACTGCACATGGGGACAAAGATCGTACTTTTTTTAAAACGAAAATTGAACTGTTTTGCCATAATGACCATCGTTATGTTTGGAGGAAAAAAGGGGAAGCTTTCAAGCCGAAGAACACCTTCCCAACCGTGAAGCACGGGGGTGGCAGCATCATATTGTGGGGGTGCTTTGCTGTAGTATAGACTGGTGCAAAATAGATGGCATCATGAGGACGGAAAATGATGTGGATATATTGAAGCAACATCTCAAGACATCAGTCAGGAAATTAAAGCTTGGTCTCAAATGGATCTTCCAAATGGACAATGGCCCCAAGCATACTTCCAAAGTTGTGGCAAAATGGCTTAAGGACAACAAAGTCAAGGTATTGGAGTGGCCATCACAAAGCCCTGACCTCAATTCTATAGAACATGTGTGGGCAGAACTGAAAAAGCATGTGCGAGCAATGAGTCCTACAAACCTGACTCAGTTACACCAGCTCTGTCAGGAGGAATGGGCCAAAATACACCCAACTCATTGTGGGAAGCTTGTGGAAGGCTACCTGGAATGTTTGACCCAAGTTAAACAATTTACAGGCAATGCTACCAAATACTAATTTAGTGTATGTAAACTTCTGACCCACTGG
This sequence comes from Oncorhynchus clarkii lewisi, assembly GCF_045791955.1. NCBI lineage: Eukaryota > Metazoa > Chordata > Actinopteri > Salmoniformes > Salmonidae > Oncorhynchus > Oncorhynchus clarkii. The sequence continues at coordinate 78,292,999 of NC_092163.1, read as the reverse complement.
GAATGTGATGAAAGAAATAAAAGTTTAAATAAATAATTATCTTGACTATTATTCTGACATTTCACATTCTTAAAATGAAGTGGTGATCCTAACTGACCTAAAACAGGGACTTTTTACTAGGATTAAATGTCAGGAATTGTGAAAAACTGAGTTTAAATGTATTTGGCTAAGGTGTGTAAACTTCAGACTTCAACTGTACATAGTTTCTCTAGGTTAAAGGTCTGGAACTGCATAAAAGATTACAGTTGGCATTCACCACACCACACCACACCACACTACACTACACTACACTACACCACACTACACTACACTACACTACACCACACTACACTACACTACACTACACTACACTACACCACACCACACTACACTACACTACACTACACTACACTACACTACACTACACCACACTACACTACACTACACTACACTACACTACACTACACTACACTACACTACACTACACCACACCACACCACACCACACCACACCACACTACACTACACCACACTACACTACACTACACTACACCACACTAAACTACACCACACTACACTACACTACACTACACTACAACCTCTCCATGTAAGGGTTGTATAGTCTGAGCCCTCTTCCCATTAGAGGAATGTGCCAAGCCAATTCCATGACTCGTCTGTGAACACAATGAGATCCCCATTGCAATGCTAGGGGTGTCATAAACAACACTGGTCTGAGGGGGTGTCATAAACAACACTGGTCTGAGGGGGTGTCATAAACAACACTGGTCTGAGGGGGTGTCATAAACAACACTGGTCTGAGGGGGTGTCATAAACAACACTGGTCTGAGGGGGTGTCATAAACAACACTGGTCTGAGGGGGTGTCATAAACAACACTGGTCTGAGGGGGTGTCATAAACAACACTGGTCTGAGGGGGTGTCATAAACAACACTGGTCTGAGGGGGTGTCATTCATAACACTGGTCTGAGGGGGTGTCATAAACAACACTGGTCTGAGGGGGTGTTATACATAACACTGGTCTGAGGGGGTGTCATAAATAACTCTGGTCTGAGGGGGTGTCATTCATAACACTGGTCTGAGGGGGTGTCATAAACAACACTGGTCTGAGGGGGTGTTATACATAACACTGGTCTGAGGGGGTGTTATACATAACACTGGTCTGAGGGGGTGTCATTCATAACACTGGTCTGAGGGGGTGTCATTCATAACACTGGTCTGAGGGGGTGTCATAAACAACACTGGTCTGAGGGGGTGTTATACATAACACTGGTCTGAGGGGGTGTCATTCATAACACTGGTCTAAGGGGGTGTTATAAACAACACTGGTCTGAGGGGGTGTCATAAACAACACTGGTCTGAGGGGGTGTCATAAACAACACTGGTCTGAGGGGGTGTCATTCATAACACTGGTCTGAGGGGGTGTCATAAACAACACTGGTCTGAGGGGGTGTCATAAATAACACTGGTCTGAGGGGGTGTCATAAATAACACTGGTCTGAGGGGGTGTCATAAATAACACTGGTCTGAGGGGGTGTCATTCATAACACTGGTCTGAGGGGGTGTCATAAATAACACTGGTCTGAGGGGGTGTCATAAACAACACTGGTCTGAGGGGGTGTCATTCATACCACTGGTCTGAGGGGGTGTCATAAATAACACTGGTCTGAGGGGGTGTCATTCATAACACTGGTCTGAGGGGGTGTCATTCATAACACTGGTCTGAGGGGGTGTCATTCATAACACTGGTCTGAGGGGGTGTCATTCATAACACTGGTCTGAGGGGGTGTCATTCATAACACTGGTCTGAGGGGGTGTCCCGTAATAACAACACATGGGACGAGACCCGTAATAACAACACACAGGACGAGACCCGTAATAACAACACATGGGACGAGACCCGTAATAACAAAACACTGTGCGAGACCCGTAATAACAAAACACAGGACGAGACCCGTAATAACAACACACGGGACGGGACGAGACCCGTAATAACAACACACAGGACGAGACCCGTAATAACAATACACAGGACGAGACCCGTAATAACAACACACGGGACGGGACGAGACCCGTAATAACAACACACAGGACGAGACCCGTAATAACAACACACGGGACGAGACCCGTAATAACAACACACAGGACGAGACCCGTAATAACAACACATGGGATGAGACCCGTAATGACAAGTGCACACTAACACGGTAACACGCAAGCCGATACAACAGAGCACAGGTATTCACAAGACCAACGGACATGGAACAATAACCAACCAGGACACTGGGGAACAGAGGGCACATATACAGTGGGGCAAAAAAGTATTTAGTCAGCCACAAATTGTGCAAGTTCTCCCACTTAAAAAGATGAGAGAGGCCTGTAATTGTCATCATATGTACACTTCAACTATGACAGACAAAATGAGAAAAAGAAATCCAGAAAATCACATTGTAGGATTTTTTTATGAATTTATTTGCAAATTATGGTGTAAAATAACTTGCACAGTTGGTGGCTGACTAAATACTTTTTTTGCCCCACTGTATATACATACTAATCAGGGGGAATGGGAATCAGGTGTGCGTAATGAGACAAGACAGTCCGGTGTTGGTGGTAATGATCCAGTTCAGTGACGCCTATAGAAGGCCGGTGACGTAGACCTCCGGAGAACGGAATGTACCGGGGGAATCCGTAACACCTTAATACCCGTCCTGTGTTTTATTAGCAGTACTGTAGCAGATTAGGAACACCATAAAAGTGCCTGTAGATTACAGTTATCTTTTAAACCTTCTCTCAAGTAATATTAATATAGGTCAAGGTCAAAGTGACATATCATATTTACATCCGAAACAAGATGGGTGTGACCTATCGTAGTTTTACAATGTGTGTTTTCCATTACACCGGTTGACACGACAGCAATATCAAGTTCTACAGGTTCAACATTCCTTATAAGGACTTCCTGTAGTTCTTATTGTATACTTCAAAACATGATTCATTCATATATTTAGTTACGGGTACCTAATAAGGTATACAATCTAGTTATCTTTACTATTCTGTGAACTTTCATGTCTATTCATTTGAATGTAGATCACAACACGTCACAGCATACTCGGCTTCACGAGGGGGAAAAAGGGGTACTTTGGCCCCTCAGTTTTAGTTTTATGTCCCTAAATGAAAATAGCAAAAAATGTCAAATGATTACGGTTGTCGCATAATCTGTATCTCCACTGCACTTTGTCAGCCCGCCACGGTGTATGTGTAGGTGGGGTTTGGAAAGCCACTGGGGCTCAGGGATTCCATTAGCTGGTAATTGCAGGCTTTTTTTGGCCGATAAAATAAATGAGAAGCTGATAAATAAAACTGTAGCCAAATTGACTGGGGCTGAGGAGAGAGAGAGAAAGCGAGAGAGGAGCCTTGGCCTAGGCTACTGTTGATTGCGAAGATGGGAAGGAAAACTAAAGTTAGAGAGCCCAAAGTAAAAAGCCTACAAGGCATGGCTCTAGTCTGCCACCATCTAGTCGCGTTTTGCATATGACACCTTTTGACACCTCACTGTGGGAGTAAAATAAATTATTGGATGCACATTACAGTTTTTTCTCCATTGCTGAAACACTAAAACCCATTGGCTGAACAAAGTTCTCAGTTGCCTGGACTCATTTAGCTAATTATGCAGTCTGTTGTCAATACCTTAAACCATTTCACATGGTAAAACACAATTTGCAGATCTCACTTGGACTTTTCAGCAAAACTCTAAACACATTCTCATTCTCAAAACACATTCTGCACTCTAATGCACATGTCCTCCATACTGGTAAACACAAGTGGCAACAATCAAATACAAATAGAGAACATATGCCATTGATTGAACACAACCACTCACAATTGATTTAACCTGTTTCAAATGATGCGACACAACCAATATAAGCCAGTTCAGAGAGCAAACAGGTTGTTGAAGGTGGGAAGGAGAAAGTCTGAGAATGGATACTGTAGTACAGTGCATAGTAGGCTGTATACTGTACAGTGGATGAATTGTATGGCCCTGAACATTGTGCTTTCCATTTATTAACAGTACTGACTGCTCAATAGATTTTGACTGGTTGCAGGTTCATATCAACAAAGAACAAGAATTACAGGATCACAGAGACAAAGGACACGTTTGTGAGATGCAGGGTACAGTACTGTAAAAATAGGGGTACAAGGAGGAGGAAGAACAAAAAACAAAATTGCAAAGAGCAAAGCAGAGTAGTAATTTCTGATAAATTTTGAGCTACTATGATAGAACATGTTTTCGTTCATTAAAAAACAATGACGGAAATATATGAATATTTATTTAGATTAAAAATGTACTTCTCCTTGAGAATTGTATGTTTTGAACAATGTGTTTTCTATTTGTCTATGTATTGTTTACTGACTGCTTGAGAGTGTATATCATTTTGATCACTTTGTTTATGATTTGAGAGCAGTGTTTCATTTTGAACACAGGTAAAACTGTTTTGAGACGAATGTTTCATTTTGCGAGAGGAGTCAGAGGTTATGTAAATATTGCTTGAAGATGAGGTTTTGTGTTTAATGTTTTTCAGGAAATGGAGCAAGGTTTCAGAAATTGTGTTTTAGCAATTGAGAAAAACTGTAATTCAACTCATTAAAAACATTCTATTTTTTAGGAGGCTAAAACCATGATTTGGTTAAAGAGTAAAGTAGATTATCCTCGTGATTCCTGAGGGGGGGGGGGGGGGAGAGGGAGAGAGAGAGATGAACAATGACAAATGGTTTGATGAAGAATGCAAGAAACTAAGAAAGAAATTGAGAAACCTGTCCAACCAAAAACATAGAGACCCGGAAAACCTGAGTCTACGCCTTCACTATGGTGAATCACTAAAACAATACAGAAATACACTACGGAAAAAGAAGGAACAGCACGTCAGAAATCAGCTAATTGAAGAATCCATAGACTCAATTTGGGAAAACACTAAACAAACAACAACACAAATAATTATCTATCCAAAATGGAGATGTATGGGTAAACCACTTCTCCAATCTTTTTGGCTCTATAACAAAGAACAAACAGCAAAAACATATACATGATCAAATACAAATCTTAGAATCAACTATTAAAGACAACCAGAACCCACTGGATTCTCCAATTACCTTGAATGAACTACAGGACAAAATAAAAACCCTCCAACCCAAAAAGGCCTGTGGTGTTGATGGTATCTTCAATGAAATTATAAAATATACAGACAACAAATTCCAATTGGCTATACTAAAACTCTTTAACATCATACTTAGCTCTGGCATCTTCCCCAATATTTGAAACCAAGGACTGATCACCCCAATCTACAAAAGTGGAGACAAATTTGACCCCAATAACTACCGTGGAATATGTGTCAACAGTAACCTTGGGAAAATCCTCTGCATTATTATTAACAGCAGACTCGTACATTTCTTCAATGAAAACAATGTACTGAGCAAATGTCAAATTGGCTTTCTACCAAATTACCGTACAACAGACCATGTATTCACCCTGCACACCCTAATTGACAACCAAACAAACCAAAACAAAGGCAAAGTCTTCTCATGCTTTGTTGATTTCATAAAAGCCTTAGACTCAATTTGGCATGAGGGTCTGCTATACAAATTGATGGGAAGTGGTGTTGAGGGAAAAACATACGACATTATAAAATCCATGTACAGAAACAACAATTGTCCGGTTAAAAATGGCAAAAAACACAGAAATATCTTCCCATAGGGCCATGGGGTGAGGCAGCTTAAGCCCCACACTCTTCAACATATATGTCAATGAATTGGCGAGGGCACTAGAACAGTCTGCAGCACCCGGTCTCACCCTGATAGAATCTGAAGTCAAATGTTTACTGTTTGCTGATGAACTGTTGCATCTGTCACCAACCAAGGAGGGCCTACAGCAGCACCTAGATCTTCTGCACAGATTCTGTCAGACCTGGGCACTGACAGTAAATCTCAGTAAGACCAAAATAATAGTGTTCCAAAAAAGGTCCAGTCACCAGGACCACAAATACAAATTCCATCTAGACACTGTTGCCCTAGAGCACACAAAAAACTATACATACCTTGGCCTAAACATCAGCGCCACAGGTAACTTCCACAAAGCTGTGAACGATCTGAGAGACAAGGCAAGAAGGGCCTTCTATGCCATTTAAATGAACATAAAATTTGACATACCAATTAGGATCTGGCTAAAAATACTTGAATCAGTTATAGAACACATTGATCTTTATGGTTGTGAGGTCTGGGGTCCGCTCACCAACCAAAAATTCACAAAATGGGAAATTACACCAAATTGAGACTCGGCATGCAGAATTCTGCAAAAATATCCTCAGTGTACAACGTAGAACACCAAATAATGCATGCAGAGCAGAATTAGGCCGATACCCACGAATTGGTATCGGCCACCTAAAAGGAAGCAATTCCCAAGCCTTCCATAACAAAGCCATCACCTACAGAGAGATGAACCTGGAGAAGAGTCCCCTAAGCAAGCTGGTCCTGGGGCTCTGTTCACAAACAGACCCCACAGAGCCCCAGGACAGAAACACAATTAGACCCAACCAAATCATGAGAAAACAAAAAGATAATTACTTGACACATTGGAAAGAATTAACAAAAAAACAGAGCAAACTAGAACGCAATTTGGCCCTAAACAGAGAGTACACAGTGGCAGAATACCTGACGGACCCAAACTTAAGGAAAGCTTTGACTATGTACAGACTCAGTGAGCATAGCCTTGCTATTGAGAAAGGCTGCCGTAGGCAGACATGGCTCTCTGGAGAAGACAGGCTATGTGCACGTTGCCCACACAACGAGGTGGAAACTGAGATGCACTTCCTAACCTCCTACCAAACGTATGAGCATATTAGAGACACATATTTCCCTCAGATTACACTGATCCTGAAACACACATATTAATGCAGAACACATGATAAATAAAGGTTGCTCGTCCTCCATGTCTGCAGGCCTGGTGAGGCCACACGGTCCCTCCAACGTCACTACTACAGTCTGGTTCAGATACCAACCAAGAGAAAGGAGTGTTCTCACACAACACAAGAAGAATACCAGGACCTGGACAAAAACAACAAGATCTGATACATGGAGAAATGTGGAATGCTCACAAACAGGTGGAAATGTCCTCATGAGATACCTGCCAGACGCCTGTCAGCACATAACACTTACATTCTAAAACTGTAAAACTGTACATTACTATACTGTGCTGTATTGTACTGTACAGTATTTTACTATAATGTACAGTATTTTACTATAATGTGCTGTATTGTACTGTACAGTATTTTACAATACTGTACAGTATTTTACTATAATGTGCTGTATTGTACTGTACAGTATTTTACTGTAATGTGCTGTATTGTACTGTACAGTATTTTACTATACTGTACAGTATTTTACTATAATGTGCTGTATTGTACTGTACAGTATTTTACAATACTGTACAGTATTTTACTATAATGTGCTGTATTGTACTGTACAGTATTTTACAATACTGTACAGTATTTTACTATACTGTACAGTATTTTACTATAATGTGCTGTATTGTACTGTACAGTATTTTACTGTAATGTGCAGTATTGTACTGTACAGTATTTTACTATACTGTACAGTATTTTACTATAATGTGCTGTATTGTACTGTACAGTATTTTACAATACTGTACAGTATTTTACTATAATGTGCTGTATTGTACTGTACAGTATTTTACAATACTGTACAGTATTTTACTATACTGTACAGTATTTTACTATACTCTACAGTATTTTACTATAATGTGCTGTATTGTACTGTACAGTATTTTACTGTAATGTGCAGTATTGTACTGTACAGTATTTTACTATACTGTACAGTATTTTACTATAATGTGCTGTATTGTACTGTACAGTATTTTACTATACTGTACAGTATTTTACTATAATGTGCTGTATTGTACTGTACATTATTTTACTGTAATGTACTGTACTGTACTGTCCTGTATTTTACTATAATATACTGTATTGTACTGTACTGTATTTCACTGTAACGTACTGTAATATACTGTCCTGTATTTAGTATAATATACTGTAATGTACTGTACTGTATTTTACTGTAATGACTGTACTGTATTTTACTGTAATGTACTGTATTTTACTGTAATATACTGTATTTACTATAATATACTGTATTGTACTGTACTGTACTGTATTTTACTGTAATGTACTGTACTGTATTTTACTGTGATGTATTGTACTGTATTTTACTGTAATGTACTGTACTGTATTTTACTGTAATGTACTGTATTTTACTATAATATACTGTATTGTACTGTACTGTATTTTACTATAATATACTGTATTGTACTGTAATGTACTGTACTGTATTGTACTGTACTGTACTGTATTTTGCTGTAATGTACTGTACTGTATTTTACTGTAATGTACTGTACTGTATTTTACTATAATTTACTGTATTGTACTGTACTGTATTTTACTATAGTACACTGTATTGTACTGCAATATACTGTACTGTATTGTACTGTACTGTATTTTACTGTAATGTACTGTACTGTATTTTACTGTAATGTACTGTACTGTATTTTACTGTAATGTACTGTATTGTACTGTACTGTATTTTACTATAGTATACTGTATTGTACTGCAATATACTGTACTGTATTTTACTGTAATGTACTGTACTGTATTTTACTATAATTTACTGTATTGTACTGTACTGTATTTTACTATAGTATACTGTATTGTACTGCAATATACTGTACTGTATTGTACTGTACTGTATTTTACTGTAATGTACTGTACTGTATTTTACTGTAATGTACTGTACTGTATTTTACTGTAATGTACTGTACTGTATTTTACTATAATTTACTGTATTGTACTGTACTGTATTTTACTATAGTATACTGTATTGTACTGCAATATACTGTACTGTATTTTACTGTAATGTACTGTACTGTATTTTACTATAATTTACTGTATTGTACTGTACTGTATTTTACTATAGTATACTGTATTGTACTGCAATATACTGTACTGTATTGTACTGTACTGTATTTTTCTGTAATGTACTGTACTGTATTTTACTGTAATGTACTGTACTGTATTTTACTGTAATGTACTGTATTTTATTTTACTGCAATGTACTGTATTTTACTGTAATGTACTGTATTTTACTGCAATGTACTGTATTTTACTGTAATGTACTGTACTGTATTTTACTGTAATGTACTGTATTTTACTGTAATGTACTGTAATGCTCTGAGTGTCCTGTCATCCTGTAACCCTCCATGTTAATTCACATTATAATGTAGCCTACCTAGCTGGGTCACAGAATTATTGTTATTATATAATGAGGTTTTCCTCTCTTCCCTTTCTCTGCTTTTAACCATGGCACGTGGACTCCCATGATGCTCTCTGTGTTCTTGCTTCCGCTCCAATCTGAAGAGTTATGTTCCGATTCGTGGAGGGACCTGGAGAGATGCGTTCTGATTGGTGGAGAGGTAAACTCCAGGCATTCATTGTCTCTCTCTCTCTCTCTCTCTCTCTCTCTCTCTCTCTCTCTCTCTCTCTCTCTCTCTCTCTCTCTCTCTCTCTCTCTCTCTCTCTCTCTCTCTCTCTCTCTCTCTCTCTCTCTCTCTCTCTCTCTCTCTCTCTCTCTCTCTCTCTCTCTCTGCGCCTGGCCCAAGTCATATAACCAGTGTGTTTGGGGACAGCAAGCTAATTAACAGCATGAATACAGAAAAGAAGCAACGTCCCCAGTCAGTCGTCATGGCAGATGATGATTAGATGAGAGAACAATGTGACATACAGTAGATGTACTAAGTACCTTATACAGTGAGTTATACTTCTATATTGTAAAGTATCAAAACCCCTTTACCCTTCATACTGCAGAATCATGACCTGCTCCATTTGTACAAAAGGGAACTGATACCAAAATCAGCCTCTGTATGCTTTTTCCCTCCTAGTTAACTGTCCTCTACTCGTCTCTCTCTCTCTCTCTGTCGGCCGGGGTGACCCTGCCGAGTTGGGAGTTTTCCGTATGACCCTGGATGATCTGCATTTGTAAAGCTCTCCCTATGGAACACCCTGATATCAGAGAGAAGACGAGGCAGCGAGGCAGCGTGACAATCTTCTTTCCAGACCTCGGGTTCAAACACTGATCGAGATCATTTCAAATACTTTATCTGGGCTTGATTAAGCTTGCAACCTTCCGGTTACTAGTCCAATGCTCTAACCACTAGGCTACCCTGCCCGCCCCTACACTCTAACCACTAGGCTACCCTGCCGCCCCTACACTCTAACCACTAGGCTACCCTGCCGCCTCTACACTCTAACCACTAGGCTACCCTGCCGCCCCTACACTCTAACCACTAGGCTACCCTTCCGCCCCTACTCTCTAACCACTAGGCTACCCTGCCGCCTCTACACTCTAACCACTAGGCTACCCTGCCGCCCCTACTCTCTAACCACTAGGCTACCCTGCCGCCTCTACACTCTAACCACTAGGCTACCCTGCCGCCCCTACACTCTAACCACTAGGCTACCCTGCCGCCCCTACACTCTAACCACTAGGCTACCCTGCCGCCCCTACTCTCTAACCACTAGGCTACCCTGCCACCTCTACACTCTAACCACTAGGCTACCCTGCCGCCCTGATATATAAGGCATGACAACAACAGGACAGTTGGCTACAGTACATGTACAGTATGACAGCCAGTACTGTAATAATGACTTACGGGCTTATGTCACCTGAAATAACAGTGTTAAAGAAATGTAAAGAAATGCCTGTAATGTTTTTAATTGAACTGAACACAAATCGGGGAGTTTAAGAATAACATATGATTGGGTTTGGGTTGTGTCTGCTCGTGGCTCGTGGCTTGTGGCCAGCCCACAACCTTCTGACCAAAACCGTCATAAGTAGTTAAAATGAGGACAACGTTTTCAAGGACTGTTTTATGAGTATATTATATTATGCTCGCTGATCTGTGCTCTTGTTAAGTTTTTTGTTGTAACTTTAACTTTCACACCACCTTTGCAACTACATTACCAAGAAATGGAGGGGAGAAGGAAAGGTGTTTTTGAAACGTTAAAAGGCAATCTCTACAGACTTAAAGGGATAGTTCAGTGAAAAACAAGGTGTTTTTAAAAGGCAATCTCTACAGACTTAAAGGGATAGTTCAGTGAAAAACAAGGTGTTTTTAAAAGGCAATCTCTACAGACTTAAAGGGATAGTTCAGTGAAAAGGCAAGGTGTTTTTAAAAGGCAATCTATACAGCCATAAAGAATGATGCAAAACGCAGCTTCGGCTGTATTTCTGTATTTTGAAAGTTACATATCTTGAAAACTTGACTGCTGACTTGCAAAACATTTAGGGACTAGAACAACAATCGACTAATGAAACAAATAACATTTTGGGGTGGATTTTTCCTTTAAAGGGACAGTTCATTGAAAAAGCAGTGTTTTCAAAAGACAATCTCTACAGCTTTAAAGGAATAGTTCAGTGACAAAGCAAGGTGTAGAGTCACAAGCCTGATTGCGTGTTATGAATATGGGACCAAATATTTAACTTTAATACACATGAGTGACTTTGTCCCAATACTTTTGGTCCCATAGAATGGGGGGGGGGGGGGGGGGGACTATTAAAGCTGACGGTCTGTACTTTAACCTGCGAGAATGTATGATTGTATCATTTCAAAATCCAAAATGCTGGAGTACAGAGCCAAAAAAACAACACAAAATGTGTCACTGTCCCAATACTTTTAGAGCGCACTGTAAGTCCATTGTGTGTATAACAAAATACACAAAAACACACATTTTCTAGACTGCTCTATGAGGAAAAAATGAGGAAACGCACACAACACACACCGCACTCGCTAGCATTCACTGCTCTTTAATAAGCTTTACCGATCGGCCTCAAGGCCATCAGAGCTTTTTCAGACTGCTCTATTGCTATTTTACCCAGTGAATAAATGACTATTACACCCAAAACACAGGCACATTCATCTAACACTCAAATTAAGCTGTCTGGACTGTCCATGTGCGATAGCGCTCAGGGATACAAAACAGATTGCCCCACAGTACTATGTAATTATCGTACATTTTCTTGGAATTCACGATCACAAACTCATCCGGGCTGCTGGAGACTTTGACAGCCTGTTCAGAACAAAATCAACGTCTGGTGTTAGGGTTGGTTGGGTCTGACATCATGTGGTTAGTATTGTGAACACAGCAATCTTCCACACACTGGCACCATTGGGAAAACTAGGAGATACACAACAACAAAACCAAAATTTGTAAATACAAAATTTTTTTTTAAAAAATGTACTTTTCCATAGCAATTAAATGCTCTGTTCTTAACCACATAATCCAGCAGGAAGTGAGTGTGATCAAACTGGGTTTGTATCCACAACAGGACCGTGTTAACCTGCTGAGCTAAAGCCTAAGATATTCCCTGCAGTGTTCAGATCTCAAGCTCACTCATCATCATGCCACCGTCGATCTCAGAACCAGCAGGGTTGCGTGAGCTGTGAAGAAAACTGTGATGCTACTATCCTGGCCTAAGACGTTAAGCTCAGGAAACCTGGCACAGGTTCTTCAGATCTGAAGGTCACTCATCATCACCGCCTACATCAATCACGTGAGCTCTAAAAAAAAAAAAAAACGATGTGTCTTGATATAAATCCATGCAGTGACAAAGAACTGTGATCTTGCCTGAAGACTTGTGTCAGCTCTCTACGTAACAAGGTTACTCATCAGGCAAGTATAGAACTCAGAACAACCTCTGTTAACCAGGAAACATTTAGTCCCATCCTGTCTAAGTCTTCAGGCAAGGTACCTCTTACTCATCAACACACGACCACGCATGTTCTCAGAACTACCTCACAATTATGTGAACAGTAAAAATCCCCGTCTGCATCCCAAATTGCAGACAGGGATTTTTACTGTTCACAATATAGTGAGTCCTGGTCAAAACAAAAGTAGTGCATGGCATAGGGAACATGGTGCCATTTTGTGGTCGTTATACAGTCATCCTATTGGTCGTTATACAGTCATCCTATTGGTCGTTATACAGTCATCCTATTGGTCGTTATACAGTCATCCTGGAGGTCGTTATACAGTCATCCTAGTGGTCGTTATACAGTCATCCTAGTGGTCGTTATACAGTCATCCTAGTGGTCGTTATACAGTCATCCTATTGGTCGTTGTACAGTCATCCTATTGGTCGTTATACAGTCATCCTATTGGTCGTTATACAGTCATCCTAGTGGTCGTTAGTCAGTAATCCTAGTGGTCGTTATACAGTCATCCTATTGGTCGTTATACAGTCATCCTAGTGGTCGTTATACAGTCATCCTTGTGGTCGTTATTCAGTCATCCTAGTGGTCGTTATACAGTCATCCTAGTGGTCGTTATACAGTCATCCTAGTGGTCGTTATTCAGTCATCCTAGTGGTCGTTATTCAGTCATCCTAGTGGTCGTTATACAGTCATCCTAGTGGTCGTTATTCAGTCATCCTTGTGGTCGTTATTCAGTCATCCTAGTGGTCGTTATTCAGTGTTCCTAGTGGTCGTTATTCAGTCATCCTAGTGGTCGTTATACAGTCATCCTATTGGTCGTTATACAGTCATCCTAGTGGTCGTTATACAGTCATCCTTGTGGTCGTTATTCAGTCATCCTAGTGGTCGTTATACAGTCATCCTAGTGGTCGTTATACAGTCATCCTAGTGGTCGTTATTCTGTCATCCTAGTGGTCGTTATACAGTCTTCCTAGTGGTCGTTATACAGTCATCCTAGTGGTCGTTATACAGTCATCCTAGTGGTCGTTATACCGTCATCCTAGTGGTCGTTATACAGTCATCCTAGTGGTCGTTATACAGTCATCCTAGTGGTCGTTATACAGTCATCCTAGTGGTCGTTATACAGTCATCCTAGTGGTCGTTATACAGTCATCCTAGTGGTCGTTATTCAGTCATCCTAGTGGTCGTTATACAGTCATCCTAGTGGTCGTTATTCAGTCATCCTAGTGGTCGTTATTCAGTCATCCTAGTGGTTGTTATACAGTCATCCTAGTGGTCGTTATACAGTCATCCTAGTGGTCGTTATTCAGTCATCCTAGTGGTCGTTATACAGTCATCCTAGTGGTCGTTATACAGTCATCCTAGTGGTCGTTATACAGTCATCCTAGTGGTCGTTATACAGTCATCCTAGTGGTCGTTATACAGTCATCCTAGTGGTCGTTATACAGTCATCCTAGTGGTCGTTATGCAGTCATCCTAGTGGTCGTTATACAGTCATCCTAGTGGTCGTTATACAGTCATCCTAGTGGTCGTTATACAGTCATCCTAGTGGTCGTTATTCAGTCATCCTAGTGGTTGTTGTACAGTCATCCTAGTGGTCGTTATTCAGTCATCCTAGTGGTCGTTATACAGTCATCCTAGTGGTCGTTATACAGTCATCCTAGTGGTCGTTATACAGTCATCCTAGTGGTCGTTATACAGTCATCCTAGTGGTCGTTATACAGTCATCCTAGTGGTCGTTATTCATTCTTTCTAGTGGTCGTTATACAGTCATCCTAGTGGTCGTTATACAGTCATCCTAGTGGTCGTTATTCATTCTTTCTAGTGGTCGTTATACAGTCATCCTAGTGGTCGTTATTCAGTCTTCCTAGTGGTCGTTATACAGTCATCCTAGTGGTCGTTATTCAGTCATCCTAGTGGTCGTTATTCAGTGTTCCTAGTGGTCGTTATTCAGTCATCCTAGTGGTCGTTATTCAGTCATCCTAGTGGTCGGTATTCAGTCATCCTAGTGGTCGTTATTCAGTCATCCTTGTGGTCGTTATTCAGTCATCCTAGTGGTCGTTATTCAGTCATCCTAGTGGTCGTTATACAGTCATCCTAGTGGTCGTTATTCAGTCATCCTAGTGGTCGTTATACAGTCATCCTAGTGGTCGTTATTCAGTCATCCTAGTGGTCGTTATTCAGTCATCCTAGTGGTCGTTATACAGTCATCCTAGTGGTCGTTATACAGTCATCCTAGTGATCGTTATACAGTCATCCTAGTGGTCGTTATTCAGTCATCCTAGTGGTCGTTATACAGTCATCCTAGTGGTCATTATTCAGTCATCCGATTGTTGTACAGGAGCTAGCTCTGCCAGCTACCTTTTTATCCACCAGACCTGGGTTCAAATACTACTTGAAATCTTTCAAATAGTTAGAGCATTGTCTCTAACCTGCCTGGGGTGTCAGATGGGCTGGGAATACACTTGCTGGGAAATCTTAAATTGGTTCCGTTGCACCAGGCAAGCTCAATCACGCACAGCTAAATGATTTCATACACTACTTGAACCCAGGTCTGAGGGTTATACAGTGGCTGGTCCACTCTGTTGTGACGTTGTATTAGTTAATTATCTGAATCAAGCAATTATTAACTCATTAACCTGTTAACTCATTAACCTGTTAACTCATTAACCTGTTAACCAATTATTAACTCATTAACCTGGGGCACCATGGGAAAACTAGTTTTTATTGAGTTTCTATTTCCCAAATGAACTCAAAGAATATCAGAATATCGATTTTACAACAGCCGCTAATTAACCAGTTTCCTCTACCAATCTCGTTCTGAACGTTGTATAGCCCGTGAATCTGCACGGACCCGGGTCTCACCAATGAGTTCCTACCACACCAATCTTAGTTGAATATTTATTTACTAAAAAGCTAAAATGATGATAAAAGATACACATAGACAAAACACATTATAGGCTATTGATTAGAACTTAGAAGTATAACGGGCCAACACACTATGGCGCGTGTTACCCACAATGAGGATTTCAATAGAGAGAAAGTACAAAAGAGAAATATACATTTGGGTGAATTTGTCAGCAATGCTATTCTAACCCTAGCCTTGCCCCAAACTGCCGCTCTTATGGGTCAGGATATAATGATGTAATTACGTGGGGATGATCTCTGAGGATTCTCTCCGTGGACCGTTCAGCTGTTCGATGACGCACTTCTCCTGCGCACCTCCCTGATCGTCCTCCCGATGTCAGTGTCCTTTTGGCTTAGGTGTCTGTTCCCTCACCCTTTGCTCTGGAAGGGGTCTTCTGAGGCCAGACAGCTCTGTAGCTCAGAGCTCACAGCATAGGAATGAAACCCTTTAGATACCACGATTCGATGGGAGATGGAGGCTCGGTGGTTCGACTTGAATTCACCCGCTTAGACACAGCTACTCATCCGTAGCTTGGGTAGAAAAGGATTTATTTGTCCTCAAACTTGCGTTGCGTTCTGGGTTTGTTGACTTTTTAGACCTTGCTGCAGCTAGGGTCACGTAGTCCTCCTGTAAATTCTATACTCACAGGTTTTATACCCTTGGGTCAGAAGTGGGCATAACCGCCTTTAGGGCAATTCTCTGGGCGTACCAAGTTAATAATGAGGCAAGGTCTAGATTTTATTCAAATCCAATTTTAGACAACTAACTTAACATTTCATCTTCCCCAAAACATTCTCTTTGATTTGGATATTTTCCATACAACATACAATGTATAAACATTAAACATATACTAGGAAAACTCTTCACATTACATTGTTTTCGTAATAACGTCATCTATTAACCTTTAATAACAAAACAAAAATGACATACATTTTCATATTCCATCTATCGTCATGACCACCATTGTGGCTGACAGAAAACATTGTTCCAAAGTCCCTTTATTTCATGTCTAATGTTCTGAGGCTGGTTCTCCATAGTAACAGGACCAAGGAATCAGTCTGTGGCCTGAGATTTACAAGGGGAGTGAGGGGTCATAAAACCCCCCACATCTTCAGACCCCTAGATCTCTCCTCCTCTGTTGGGGTTGAGAGATAATCTGTAGGGTTGTGGTCTCCTGTAACCTGACCTGATCAGGACAGTCATGACAACTCTCTACCTGACTATCCCACGGCGTGACCGAATTCAGCCTGGGCTCAGTGAGTCACGATCTGACATAAGACTATTAGGACTGTCACATCATATTGCAGGTGTCCTCATAACATAACCTGACCGTTCTCTGTCCGCATACAAAGAGAGAGAGAGATAGTCAAAAACAGCAGGTCCGGGACAAGGTAGCACGTCCGGTGAACAGGTCAGGGTTCTATAGCCGCAGGCAGAACAATTGAAACTGGAGCAGCAGCAGGTGGACTGGGGACAGCAAGGAGTCATCAGGCCAGATAGTCCTGAGGCATGGTCCTAGGGCTCAGGTCCTGAGAGAGAAATAGAGAGAGAAAGAAAGAGAAAGAGAGTTAGAGGGAACATACTTAAATTCACACAGGACACCGGATAAGACAGGAGAACTTCTCCAGATATAATAGACCCCGAACAGGGCCAACCAGAAGATCTCCCCCACAGCACGAACCCGGGGGGGGGGGGCGCCAACCCGAGAGACAGAGAGGTTGGTTTAGTGTGTCAGTGTCCAGGCCTTGGAGAGACAGAGAGGTTGGTTTAGTAAATCAGCGTCCAGGCCTTGGAGAGACAGAGAGGTTGAGACTGATGGCAACTACACACTGCAATTAGCATATTGGCTCTGATGCACTTTAATATAGTGTGGATGGATTAAGCATTCATCCATTACTCAGCTAACTCTTTTTAATACATACAGAGACAGTGCTTTGAGCGGGAAGTGACCAAAGTGAAGAGAGGTTTTTGTGTTTTAGTTTTTGTGCATTATTTAATGCAAAACACTCCTAAGTGCTCACGAGATAGAGGAGTAGTAGATACAGCAGCCTACAATTCGTTCTATTCTATTGTCACATTCTATTAAGCCAAATTGAACGCCGGAAATTGTCAGATCAAGCACAGCACAGCTATGGGCTGTTGTGAGATGAGACACTGTGCACATTATAGTAGTCGATGACGCTGTATACTCAGCTCAATGCCAGTCCTCCTTGAACCACAGCCACCATCGTTCAATTTACGGTCCGAAAACTCAGAGAGTGCCGGACAGACAGAGCTCCAGTGTGTCCTAGACAGAGCAGAGTTGGTGGGACATTCTCGGGATAGCTCAGTCTCACCACTAGCCAGCCGTATTACTTATCCATGTGAACTCGACTTCAAAACAACTCTGTAATGAAGACAAGTTGCCCCCACAATGCAACTCTCTGGTTGTGGTTTGTGGTCAAGACAGTGCTAATAGTCTGTGGCTTTGTGTCTCCTGCTGCACGGAACATGGCAGACATGGGTTCAAACAGTATTTGTAATCTGTGAAATACTCAAAACTGTGTTTTAATTAAGCTTGCATGTCACAATTGGAACCAATGGAGTAGTCCCCAAAAAGACCCGAACTCCGCCCATCTGGCACTTGCAGGTAGGCTAATGCAAATCTGGAGAGTATTTGAAAGATTTCAAATAGTATTTGAACCCAGGTCTGTAGTCCTGCATGGTGAACAGATGCTATGATTATGAACACAGACAACCATGTGTTTTCACTGCTTTTCAATCTGTCTATCTCATACTCTTGATAGTAACACTATATACAACCATAGGATGACTGTATAATGACCACCAGGATGGGTTGATCCCCAAATTGCCCTATTCACTGCACCCATAGGGCTCTTGTGGAAAGTAGTGCACTTTATAGGGAATAAGGGGCCATTTGGGACGTATTTATATATTGTACACCAATATATCCATTCCCTTTTGCAGATACTGGAGTATCCATTCTAAGGACCAGTCTCCCCAGACCCAGAATAACCCCCTCTCCTCCCCCTTTAACTCTCCTCCAGGTTGTTTCTGTAAAGTAAAGAATGTTCTCAGTCAAATAAGGGCTCATACATAACTCCTAGTCCTGGACTAATAAGCATGCCCAATGGAGAATTCTCATTGAAAGTGTGTTTCAGTTCAGGACTAGGCTTAACCCGAAGCAGGATCTAGAACAGAATTTTCAACAGTAGAACAGAATTTTCAATAGTAGAACAGAATTTTCCACACTAGAGAATAATCTTCAACAGCAGAACAGAAGCGTCAACAGTAGAATATAATTTTCAACACTAGAACAGAATCTTCAACAGTAGAACAGAATCTTCAACACTAGAACATAATTTTCAACAGTAGAACAGAATTTTCAACACTAGAACAGAATCTTTAACAGTAGAACAGAATCTTCAACACTAGAACAGAATTTTCAACACTAGAACAGAATCAACACTAGAACAGAATTTTCAACACTAGAACAGAATTTTCAACACTAGAATAGAATTTTCAACACTAGAATAGAATCTTCAACACTGGAACAGAATCTTCAACGCTCATCTCTCGTCAGAGACACAGTATTCTTCCCAATGAAGTCATCTGTTGGCAGAGCAGGACTGAACCCCAAAATGAATCACTTTCACTGACATCAGTTCTGACACCTGGATTCTAAATGTGCACAACAACTTTGTCAAATGTGTGTAAGTGGACATGGTGACAGATGACCGATGGTGTTGGATGGCGTTGGATGGACTGTACAGAACAATGTCAACATAGAACACAGGCGTTAGACAAACACTCCCGCGCCCCTTCTAATCCATGCACCCTGCATCACCGGCCACATTTGAAGAGCCACAATGTCGTATAGCTAGAGAATCCGTCTTCTACTGCACGTCCATTGGAGTGACTGTCCCAGTGATGTAGTGGTGAAATGATGTAGTGGGGGAGCGGAACCACGACTACCCTCCACTACACCACTACTACCCTCCACTACACCACTACTACCCTCCACTACACCACTACTACCCTCCACTACACCACTACTACCCTCCACTACACCACTACTACCCTCCACTACACCACTACTACCCTTCACTGCACCACTACTACCCTCCACTACACCACTACTACCCTCCACTACACCACTACTACCCTCCACTACACCACTACTACCCTCCACTACACCACTACTACCCTCCACTACTACCCTCCACTACACCACTACTACCCTCCACTACACCACTACTACCCTCCACTACACCACTACTACCCTCCACTACACCACTACTACCCTCCACTACACCACTACTACCCTCCACTACACCACTACTACCCTCCACTATACCACTACTACCCTCCACTACACCACTACTACCCTCCACTACACCACTACTACCCTCCACTACTACCCTCTACTACACCACTACTACCCTCCACTACACCACTACTACCCTCCACTACACCACTACTACCCTCCACTACACCACTACTACCCTCCACTACACCACTACTACCCTCCACTACACCACTACTACCCTCCACTACTACCCTCCACTACACCACTACTACCCTCCACTACACCACTACTACCCTCCACTACACCACTACTACCCTCCACTACTACCCTCCACTACACCACTACTACCCTCCACTACACCACTACTACCCTCCACTACACCACTACTACCCTCCACTACACCACTACTACCCTCCACTACACCACTACTACCCTCCACTACACCACTACTACCCTCCACTACACCACTACTACCCTCCACTACACCACTACTACCCTCCACTACACCACTACTACCCTCCACTACACCACTACTACCCTCCACTACTACCCTCCACTACACCACTACTACCCTCTACAACACCACGACTACCCTCCACTACTACCCTCCACTACACCACTACTACCCTCTACTACTACCCTCAACTACACCACTACTACCCTCCACTACACCACTACTACCCTCTACTACACCACTACTACCCTCCACTACACCACTACTACCCTCCACTACACCACTACTACCCTCCACTACACCACTACTACCCTCTACTACACCACTACTACCCTCCACTACTACCCTCAACTACACCACTACTACCCTCCACTACACCACTACTACCCTCTACTACACCACTACTACCCTCCACTACTACCCTCCACTACACCACTACTACCCTCTACTATACCACTACTACCCTCCACTACACCACTACTACCCTCCACTACTACCCTCCACTACTACCCTCCACTACACCACTACTACCCTCTACTACACCACTACTTCCCTCCACTACTACCATCCACTACTACCCTACACTACTCTGCGTGGCAGAGGAGAAAGAGGGTTGAGGATATTTGGCAGCTGCTAAAGTGACTGGTTAATCTCTTTGTTAAGCCCACGGCTGGTGATTTAGTCGTAATTGACCTCAAACTGGCCTGTTGAGTGTTGACCCTCACTTAGAAGCTGTTATCAGAAATCACGCAGAGAGCCAAATGGGCTGACAAATGTGAGGATGATGTGGAGGATTTAGGAAGGGGGTGGGGATTTGTTATGTAAGTGTAATAGAAGTGGTTCAGCCAACAGGATTCACGTGATGAGTAGCCTTGCCTGTTACATGAAGACCTGACTCAGCTCCCCGAGATAATGCCCTAGGATTCAGGGATTTACACTCCATATAAGAATACTTGAAAATTGACACAACTCACCAAAGCACAATGTTGTCGACCCTGACCAGAGGTAGTACTAGGAGGCACTAGGCTTGATATATCTGATGCACAGTTGGAAAAATTCACTCCACACCAAGACGCTTCGCTTAAATGAAAAACGTTAGAAAGTGCTACCAAGTCAAGTCAAGCCAAGACAAGTCAAGTCAAGACAAGTCAAGTCAAGACAAGACAAGTCAAGACAAGTCAAGTCAAGACAAGTCAAGACAAGTCAAGTCAAGACAAGTCAAGTCAAGACAAGACAAGTCAAGAGAAGTCAAGCCAAGTCAAGACAAGTCAAGTCAAGACAAGTCAAGACAAGTCAAGTCAAGACAAGTCAAGACAAGTCAAGTCAAGCCAAGACAAGTCAAGCCAAGTCAAGTCAAGACAAGTCAAGTCAAGACAAGTCAAGACAAGTCAAGACAAGTAAAGTCAAGTCAAGTCAAGACAAGTAAAGTCAAGTCAAGACAAGTCAAATCAAGCCAAGTCAAGACAAGTCAAGTCAAGTACCAAGTCACCACTGAATTTCATTCAGGAAGACAGAATGTACATTTTAAAACCACGTTGTGCTGTCCTGTGTATCATATCTAATCTTCCAATAGTTTAATCCTAAATGGTGCCCTATTCCCTTCCGTTGTGCACTTCTTTTACCCAGAACTCTATGGGCCCTGGTCAAAAGTAGTTCACTATAGAGGAAATAGGGCGTCATTTGGAATGCACACCATGTGGCAAGTTCCACCTGGCAGGAGAGGAACTGGAATCTAATGAAGACATAATTCTGTAATGTTTCCTTAGCAGCTTTTAGGACGCTCAGAAATTATATTGAAAACTGTTTTTCCGTTTGTGAACAATGTTATTGTATGACTGAAGGGGTGTGTGTGTGTGTCCTGTCTGACTGTTTCAATGTGTAGAACAGTGATTCATGTGTGAAAGTGTAACAGTGTTCCCACACAGACAGCGTGGTGAAGAAGGCGCAGCAGCGCCTCTTCAACCTCAGGAGGCTGAAGAAATTTGGCTTGTCACCAAAAACACTCACAAACTTTTACAGATGCACAATCGAGAGCATCCTGTCAGGCTGTATCACCGCCTGGTACGGCAACTGCTCAGCTCACAATCGTAAGGCTCTCCAGAGGGCAGTGAGGTCTGCACAACGCATCACCGGGGGCAAACTTCCTGCCCTCCAGGACACCTACACCACCCGATGTTACAGGAAGGCCATAAAGATCATCAAGGACAACAACCACCCGAGCCACTGCCTGTTCACCCCGCTATCATCCAGAAGGCGAGGTCAGTACAGGTGCATCAAAGCTGGGACCGAGAGACTGAAAAACAGCTTCTATCTCAAGGCCATCAGACTGTTAAACAGCCACCACTAACATTGAGTGGCTGCTGCCATCATACTGACTCATCTCTAGCCACTTTAATAATGGAAAAATTGATGTAATAAATATATCACTAGCCACTTTAAACAATGCCCCTTTATATAATGTTAACATACCCTACATTACTCATCTCATATGTATATACTGTACTCTATACCATCTACTGCATCTTGCATCTGCATCATTCATATATTTTTATGTACATATTCTTACTCATTCCTTTACACTTGTGTGTATAAGGTAGTTGTTGTGAAATTGTTAGGTTAGATTACTTGTTAGATATTACTGCATGGTCGGAACTAGAAGCACAAGCATTTCGCTACACTCGCATTATCATCTGCTAACCATGTGTATGTGACCAATAACATCTGCTAACCATGTGTATGTGACCAATAACATCTGCTAACCATGTGTATGTGACCATTAACATCTGCTAACCATGTGTATGTGACCAATAACATCTGCTAACCATGTGTATGTGACCAATAACATCTGCTAACCATGTGTATGTGACCGTTAACATCTGCTAACCATGTGTATGTGACCAATAACATCTGCTAAACGTGTGTATGTGACCAATAACATCTGCTAACCATGTGTATGTGACCAATAACATCTGCTAACCATGTGTATGTGACCAATAACATCTGCTAACCATGTGTATGTGACCAATAACATCTGCTAACCATGTGTATGTAACCAATAACATCTGCTAACCATGTGTATGTGACCAATAACATCTGCTAACCGTGTGTATGTGACCAATAACATCTGCTAACCATGTGTATGTGACCAATAACATCTGCTAACCATGCGTATGTAACCAATAACATCTGCTAACCATGTGTATGTGACCAATAACATCTGCTAACCGTGTGTATGTGACCAATAACATCTGCTAACCATGTGTATTCTGTATGTGTTTACAGTATGTAGCATGTATGTGTTTACAGTATGTATTCTGTATGTGTTTACAGTATGTATTCTGTATGTGTTTACAGTATCCAATTGAAATCCATTCAAAATGACTCACAATAATCCAACCATAATGATTACTTCTGAATTTGCACACATCCCCATCCTTGTTCCTGGCAGGCTTCGCAAAAACCTTGAGAACTACAACAATGAGAAATAAGAGGTGGGGGAGATGATGTTTATTCTTTTACACACAGCATGACTAACACAAGGGGTTGCATCCCAAACGGGAGCCTACTTAGTACCATAGGGCTCTGGTCATAACTAGTGCACTTTTTATAGGGAATCGGATGCCATTTGGAATACAGGGCGGACAGACATTAAAACTCTATTGTCCACGGTCCAAACAACGAGAGTCATGCCAGGGAGGGATGGAGACCTGCCACTTCGTACAATTAACTTCTTACAAAACAAACACTTTAGAAAGCTTTAGGCTTCGCACAGTGGACGTATTCTCTTCCAATACAGGTTCAAGTGCCTGGGGCAGGGCCAGTTCTGGGAAATATATCAGGGATTTAATCCAGCTTTGGTGTTGTCACGGGCTGGCAGAGCAGAGCAGACGGGCCGAACCTAAACCTACACAACAGGCCAGATCGATTAACAAGAAAGGTCCCCCCCCAATTTCATGATATCCAATTGGTAGTTACAGTCTTGTCCCATTGCTGCAACTCCCCTACGGACTCAGGAGAGGCGAAGGTCGAGAGCCATGCGTCCTCCGAAACACGACCCTGCCAAACCGCACTGCCTGCTTAACCCAGAAGCCAGCCACACTAACGTTTTGGAGGAAACGACGTCCAGCTGGCAACCAAAGTCAGCTTTCAGGCGCCCGGCCCGCTAGAGCGCAATGGAACAAGGAAATCCTAGCCGGCCAAACCCTCCCCAAACCCGGACGACGCTGGGCCAATTGTACGCTGCCTCCCGGTCACGGCCGGCTGTGACACAGCCTGGGATTGAACACGGGTTTGTAGTGATGCTTCAAGTCTGTACTATAGACAGTCCTGTCTGTACAGTAGACCGTCCTGTCTGTATTGTAGACCGTCCTGTCTGTACAGTAGGCCATCCTGTCTGTACAGTAGACCATCCTGTCTGTACAGTAGACCGTCCTGTCTGTACAGTAGACCGTCCTGTCTATACAGTAGACCATCCTGTCTGTACAGTAGACCGTCCGTTCTGTTTAGTAGACCGTCATGTCTGTACAGTAGACCGTCCTGTCTATACAGTCCTGTCTATACAGTAGACGTCCTGTCTATACAGTAGACCGTCCTGTCTATACAGTAGACCGTCCGTTCTGTTTAGTAGACCGTCATGTCTGTACAGTAGACAGTCCTGTCTATACAGTCCTGTCTATACAGTAGACAGTCCTGTCTATACAGTAGACCGTCCTGTCTATACAGTCCTGTCTATACAGTAGACCGTCCGTTCTGTTTAGTAGACCGTCCTGTCTATACAGTGTCACAGGCAATATCTACATGTGCCCCTTAAAGGAGTCAGCTTGACGAGCAGCAACCCACACACACACACACACACACACACACACACACACACACACACACACACACACACACAGCTCCCGTAATCAGTTAGTGTGATCTTCTAAACAGCTGTGGTTCTGGAAGTTACGCAGGACGTGAGGTTTACTCTCGCTCCTCCTCTCGACGTCGTCAGTTGTCTCTTCATTACAAAAAACATCTGACACCATTGTTACGCACACCTGCGCCGGATGGACTCCATCACCTTCCTGATTACCTCCCCTTTATCTGTCACCCCCCCTTTGGTTCTTTCCTCAGGTGTTATTTGTTCCAGTTTAGTTTATTTCTTAAAATATTCACTCCCTGTACTTGCTTCCCGACTCCCAGGGTATACGTTGTACAGGAAATGGCCAGACCGGGCCCGGGCCGGACCAGGGAAGACCGGGCCGGAAAAGACCAGGGAAGGCCGGACCTGACCAGGGAATACCGGGCCTGACCAGGGAAGACCAGACCTGACCAGGGAATACCGGGCCTGACCAGGGAAGACCGGACCTGACCAGGGAAGACCGGACCTGACCAGGGAAGACCGGACCTGACCAGGGAATACCGGGCCTGACCAGGGAAGACCGGACCTGACCAGGGAAGACCGGACCTGACCAGGGAATACCGGGCCTGACCAGGGAAGACCGGACCTGACCAGGGAAGACCGGACCGGACCTGACCAGGGAATACCGGGCCTGACCAGGGAAGACCGGACCTGACCAGGGAATACCGGGCCTGACCAGGGAAGACCGGACCTGACCTGACCAGGTAAGACCGGGCCTGACCAGGGAAGACCGGACCTGACCAGGGAAGACCGGACCGGACCTGACCAGGGAATACCGGGCCTGACCAGGGAAGACCGGACCTGACCAGGGAATACCGGGCCTGACCAGGGAAGACCGGACCTGACCAGGGAAGACCGGACCTGACCTGACCAGGTAAGACCGGGCCGGACCAGGGAAGACCGGACCTGACCAGGGAATACCGGGCCTGACCAGGGAAGACCGGACCTGACCAGGGAAGACCGGACCTGACCAGGGAAGACCGGACCTGACCTGACCAGGTAAGACCGGGCCGGACCAGGGAATACCGGGCCGGACCTGACCGGGGAAGACCGGGCCTGACCTGACCAGGGAAGACCGGACCTGACCAGGGAAGACCGGACCTGACCTGACCAGGTAAGACCGGGCCGGACCAGGGAATACCGGGCCGGACCTGACCAGGTAAGACCGGACCTGACCTGACCGGGGAAGACCGGGCCTGACCTGACCAGGGAAGACCGGGCCTGACCTGACCAGGGAAGACCGGACCTGACCTGACCAGGGAAGACCGGGCCTGACCTGACCAGGGAAGACCGGGCCTGACCTGACCAGGGAAGACCGGACCTGACCAGGAAAGACCGGGCCTGACCAGGGAAGACCGGACCTGACCAGGGAATACCGGGCCGGACCAGACCAGGGAAGAAGTCCCAGGTGTCCAACAGAACTTCCTGGGTTTAAATACTATCTAAAATCAAAGCAAACACTAAAAGTAGTTGAATGATCCAAAACCACCCTGAGGTAGACTTCACGTGATGTCAAAACACGCATCAACTCACGGAACGAAGCCTGAACTAAAGAAGATATCCCGGCCTGTGTTTTGAGTTCTCCGACCTGTTGACCATGAATGAAAAGTGATTTATTGGGTAAGCCCTATCACTAGATTTTCAATCAGTATTTGAACCAAGATTTGGCGGCTATCTGGAATACACTAATATAAAACCATAAATACCTGAATGTAGTCTACACAAAACACACGGGGGTAAAAAAGCCTAAACAACTTCTACTGTTAATCTAAACAGATCACAGATCAAACAAGCAAGGTCAAGTTTATTTGTCATATGCACAGGATACACATAGAGTACAGTGCAATGAATGTTCACACTCCGCAACAGTCAGAAATAAGAAAAATAAATAAAAAGCTTAATTAAAATAGATGACAAATGTAGAATAAGTATAAATAAGCAAACATCTCAATTGAATTGACCTGAGCATGATTCAGCAGCCAACACCACAAGAACGGTGTCAGGGCCCACCTCAGGGCCCACCTCAGGACCCACCTCAGGGCCCACCTCAGGGCCCACCTCAGGGCCCACCTCAGGGCCCACCTCAGGGCCAACCTCAGGGCCCACCACAGGGCCCACCTCAGGACCCACCTCAGGGCCCACCTCAGGGCCAACCTCAGGGCCCACCTCAGGGCCCACCTCAGGGCCCACCTCAGGGCCCACCTCAGGGCCCACCTCAGGGCCCACCTCATGAACCCCCTCAGGGCCCACCTCAGGGCCCATTTCAGGGCCCACCTCAGGACCCACCTCAGGGCCCACCTCAGGGCCCACCTCAGGACCCACCTCAGGGCCCACCTCAGGGCCAACCTCAGGGCCAACCTCAGGGCCCACCTCAGGGCCCACCTCATGACCCAATTTAGGGCCCATCTCAGGGCCCAAATCATGATCCACCTCAGGGCCCACCTCAGGGCCCACCTCAGGGCCCACCTCAGGGCCCAGCTCATGACCACCTCATGGCCCACCTCAGGGCCCACCTCAGGGCCCACATCAGGATGGGTGTTCACCACCAACCTACTGTTCCAACACTGCTGCCATATGTCATAAGCTGTGGCTTTGCCCTTGTCGTCCTGACACAAACATGATTATTATATATCTTTTTCAATTACAACCATACATGACTGGGCACAACAACAACAAATACACAAAAAATACCACTGCACATTGGCAATAACGGTAATGGTTATGTGGAATACACACTCACACACACACATGCACACACACATACTGACACACTCACACACACACACGCATACTGACACACACACACATACTGACACACACACACACACACACACACACACACACACACACACACACACACACACACACACACACACACACACACTGACACACACACATACTGACACACACACACACACACGGTCATAACCTTCTCAGAGGGCACCATGGAGTCTGGATGAATAGGTTTTGAAAACATTTCAGAAGGCTACTCATGAGTCACTGTATAAGGAGAAAAGATATAAACCTTTTCACACAGATGAGCTGAGCCAAACCAAGCCCAACTGTACTGGACTGGCCTGTTCAGGGGGTACTGGTTATGACCAACCGTGACAAACAACAGCACGATATTGATGGTTTTTGACCATCAACAGCACGCTATTGATGGCTTTTGACCATCAACAGTACGCTATACTTGACCAACACACAACAACATCAAAAACACGAATGTACCAGATACGGTATGTGAGAAATGATTAGACGCAGGTCTATGAAGTTATGTTTGAGATGCAAAGTCACATAAACTGGATGTATTGACAATAAATCTCCCAGTGGTCATTGACATGGTAGGTGAGGTAAGAGAACGGCTTATA
Source organism: Oncorhynchus clarkii lewisi (assembly GCF_045791955.1). Taxonomy (NCBI): domain Eukaryota; kingdom Metazoa; phylum Chordata; class Actinopteri; order Salmoniformes; family Salmonidae; genus Oncorhynchus; species Oncorhynchus clarkii. The sequence goes on along the minus strand of NC_092163.1, from coordinate 78,264,233 downwards.
CCAGCTCGCCAGGAAAGTGTGGTGATGGATAACGACAAGACTATGTGCAATATAGACAACGATGTGGAAATATATCTGGGGACACAATTAACATAAAGTAAACTGGCATACACAGCATTAGGATTTTGTGTCAGTGATAATGTTTCAAAGATAATAGTTTGTAGTAAATTCCTTCTGGGTATTATCGTAAATATCCACAATTAGGTTCTTGACTTTTTTGGAATAGACAAAATTGTTGTTGTGTAAGAAGCTGGTCATGTGATTCAACCACACAACGTAGACCACAAACACAAAACCAGACTGTCTATTTTTTTCTTTCCTTCTTCCATTCTTTCTGTTGTTAGTCCATATATTGTTTTGATGGTTCAATATTATTTAAAAAAAAATTACAATTCAAATCAAAACTCACCTTCAGAGAGAAGCAGTTTAATTAAAAAATAAATCACCTTGAGACGCAATTTAATTTAAAAAAAATTAAAATCACCTTGAGAGATACGCAGTTTAATATATTTTTTAAAGTGTATCGCCTTGAGAGAAACTCAATTTAAATCCAATCACATAAAGCACATGGTCAGTTTCAGGACAACACAACAGCCTTTTAAATACAGACCCGAAGGATTTGATTCCAGCCTTTTTATTACAACATAAACTGTTTATACAATTATTTTGGTTGGGCTCCTAAGGCTACTGGCAGTCTCTGGTTAAACTAATTCCAGATTTGTCCATTTTTACATAACAGACTTTATTAAATGCCTAACACATTGTAACGTGGTAAACGAGCGGCCTGCCAGCAGAAACACATTACCGTACATCTGCAGAGGATTAAATGGCCTCACCACTTCCTTGATGATAGTTATTTTTGACTAATTTGTTATTGCTGCTGCTCATCAGGCCAAAGCTGGTTGGAGAAAACAGACTTGAAACTAACTAAAGGAGAAATAGAACTTAAACATTTCAACTAAATATTTTCTGGAGAGAGAGGGAGAGAGAGGGAGGGAGAGAGAGAGAGAGAGGGAGAGGGAAAGAGAGAGAGGGAGGGAGCGAGAGAGAGAGAGAGAGAGAGAGAGAGGGAGCGGGAAAGAGAGAGAGGGAGGGAGAGGGAGAGAGAGAGAGAGAGAGAGAGAGAGAGAGAGAGAGAGAGGGAGAGAGAGAGAGAGAGAGAGAGAGAGAGAGAGAGAGAGAGACAGACGTATGGACGGAAGGAAGCTTGGAACAGTTTGGTTTCATAAACAAATGATGATTATAACCTGCCGTGGTCAAGTCATAGAATGACAATGAAATAGGAGAAAACTCAGGAACACTTACAGAGCACTGATCTATTGTTATGACCAGAATCTAGCTGGTAGCCTAAAAAAAACACCACAATCTGTAGTTGGTGTTGACCACACATGTTGTAATGGCATTGACGTCGACGAGGATCTGTAGACATGAATAAACAGTTTACTAAAGCTGCTAGTATGTGTTCACACACGCAAATCCTTCCATCTATTTCTGTCAGAGAAACTCTCTCCAGCTATTTCCTGCTTAGAGGGATTGGGAGCGTGACAGGAGACTCACAGCTTACCGCGGACAGGAGACTCACAGCCTACCGCAGACAGGAGACTCACAGCCTACCGCGGACAGGACACTCACAGCCTACCGCGGACAGGAGACTCACAGCCTACCGCGGACAGGAGACTCACAGCCTACCGCGGACAGGACACTCACAGCCTACCGCGGACAGGACACTCACAGCCTACCGCGGACAGGAGACTCACAGCCTACCGCGGACAGGAGACTCACAGCCTACCGCGGACAGGACACTCACAGCCTATCGCGGACAGGACACTCACAGCCTACCGCGGACAGGAGACTCACAGCCTACCGCGGACAGGAGACTCACAGCCTACCGCGGACAGGAGACTCACAGCCTACCGCGGACAGGACACTCACAGCCTATCGCGGACAGGAGACTCACAGCCTACCGCGGACAGGACACTCACAGCCTACCGCGGACAGGAGACTCACAGCCTACCGCGGACAGGAGACTCACAGCCTACCGCGGACAGGACACTCACAGCCTACCGCGGACAGGACACTCACAGGCCACGGCGGGACACACTCATTCTCTCTCTCTCTCTCTGCAGAGGACACTGTTTATTTTTAGGTTACCTTTTATTTACCCAGGTAAATAAAGCCTCAAAATCCAATCAATCAGACAAAATCCAATCAATCTGTTTGGATTTCGAGGCTATAGGCAGATTGTATTGAGATAAATGTATATTTTTAAAAAAAGGGCCCTGATGCAGAGAGTGGTCATTGTTTGTGTGTGAGTATTATTCGGATATGAATTTATTTATTACCAGAATGCATCACAAGGACACAGAAAGAGGCTGTGGGTAATCAATTTTCACGTCAAAATAAATTCCATTTCATCTCTAAACACATCTATTTACTAGAATCCAGCCATGCGGATGGAGACAAACAGACAAACAGACAGAGAAAGAGAGAGAGACAGACAGAGAGAGAGAGAGAGAGAGAGAGAGAGAGACACAGACAGACATACAGACAGACGGACGGACGGACGGACAGATTGTACCATATCGTACCTACTGACCTATTAAACCTACTGAACCATATCGTACCTACTGACCTATTAAACCTACTGAACCATATCGTACCTACTGACCTATTAAACCTACTGAACCATATCGTACCTACTGACCTATTAAACCTACTGAACCATATCGTACCTACTGACCTATTAAACCTACTGAACCATATCGTACCTACTGACCTATTAAACCTACTGAACCATATCGTACCTACTGACCTATTAAACCTACTGAACCATATCGTACCTACTGACCTATTAAACCTACTGAACCATATCGTACCTACTGACCTATTAAACCTACTGAACCATATTGTACCTACTGTACTTATTGAACTGTATTGAACCTACTGAACCTACTGTACCTATTGAACTGTATTGTACCTACTGAACCGTATTGTACCTACTGTAACCACTGAACCTACTGAACCATATTGTACCTACTGAACAGTATTTTTACCTACTAAACCGTATTGTACCTACTGAACCGAATTGTATCTACTGAACCATATTGTACCTACAGAACCTACTGTAGCATAATGAACCTACTGTACCTTGTGAACCTACTGTACCTACTGAACCTACTGTACCATATTGAACCTACTGTACCATGTGAACCTACTGTACCTATTGAACCTACTGAACCATATTGTACCTACTGAACCATATTGTACCTACTGAACCTACTGAACCATATTGTACCTACTGTACCTACTGAACCTACTGAACCATATTGTACCTACTGAACCTACTGAACCATATTGTACCTACTGAACCTACTGAACCATATTGTACCTACTGTACCTACTGAACCAACTGAACCATATTGTACCTACTGAACCATATTGTACCTACTGTACCTACTGAACCATATTGTACCTACTGTACCTACTGAACCTACTGAACCATATTGTACCTACTGAACCTACTGAACCATATTGTACCTACTGAACCTACTGAACCATATTGTACCTACTGTACCTACTGAACCTACTGAACCATATTGTACCTACTGAACCTACTGAACCATATTGTACCTACTGAACCTACTAAACCTACTGAACCATATTGTACCTACTGAACCTACTGAACCATATTGTACCTACTGAACCTACTGAACCATATTGTACCTACTGTACCTACTGAACCATATTGTACCTATTAAACCTACTGAACCTACTGCACCTACTGTACCTACTGAACCTACTGTACCATATTGTACCTACTGTACCTACTGAACCTACTGAACCATATTGTACCTACTGAACCTACTGAACCATATTGTACCTACTGAACCTACTGAACCTACTGCACCTACTGTACCTACTGAACCTACTGCACCTACTGTACCTACTGAACCTACTGTACCATATTGAAACTACTGTACCTACTGAACCATATTGTACCTACTGATCAGGGTTGGGTTATAAGAAAATATCAGAAACGTTGAACATCCCACAGAGCACCATTAAATCCGTTATTAAAAAATGGAAAGAATATGGCACCACAACAAACCTGCCAAGAGAGAGCCGCCCACCAAAACTCACAGACCAGGCAATGAGGGCATTAGTCAGAGAGGCTACAAAGAGACCAAAGATAACCCTGAAGGAGCTGCAAACCTCCACAGTGGTCCATAGGACCACTTCAAGCCGTACACTCCACAGAGCTGGGCTTTACAGAAGAGTGGCCAGAAAAAAATAAGCAAACATGTTTGGTGTTCACCAAAAGGCATGTGGGAGACTCCCCAAACATATGGAAGAAGGTACTCTGGTCAGATGAGAATAAAAGTTATATTTTTGGCCATCAAGGAAAACGCTATGTCTGGTGCAAACCCAACACCTCTCATTACCCCGAGAACACCCTCCCCATAGAGAAGCAAGGTGGTGGCAGCATCATGCTGCGGGGATGTTTTTCATCGACAGGGACTGGGAAACTGGTCAGAATTGAAGGAATGATGGATGGGGCTAAATACAGGGAAATTCTTGAGGGAAACCTGTTTCAGTCTTCCAGATTTGAGACTGGGACAGAGGTTCACCTTCCAGCAGGACAACAACCCTAAGCATAATGCTAAAGCAACACTCGAGTGGTTTAAGGGGAAACAGTTAAATGTCTTGGAATGGCCGAGTCAAAGCTCAGACCTCAATCCAATTGAGAATCTGTGGTAGGACTTTGTACAGATTTCTGTACATCAGCGGAACCCATCCAACTTGAAGGAGCTGGAGCAGTTTTGCCTTGAAGAATGGGCAAAAATCCCAGTGGCTAGATGTGCTAAGCTTATAGAGACATACCCCAAGAGACTTACAGCTGTAATTGCTGCAAATAGTTGCTTTACAAAGTATTGACTTTGGGGGGTGATTAGTTATGCACGCTCAGGTTTTCTGTTTTTTTGTCGGGCTGTATCACCGCCTGGTACGGCAATTGCACCGCCGTCAACCGCAAGGCTCTCCAGAGGGTAGTGAGGTCTGCACAACGCATCACCGGGGGCAAACTACCTGCCCTCCAGGATACCTACAGCACCTAGGAAGGCCAAAAAGATCATCAAGGACAACAACCACCCGAGCCACTGCCTGTTCACCCCGCTATCATCCAGAAGGCGAGGTCAGTACAGGTGCATCAAAGTTGGGGCCGAGAAACAGCCATCACTAACACAGAGAGGATGCTGCCAGAATACAGACTAATTCTCATTAATTCACATTAAAAAAAATGACTTAATAAAAGGTATCACTAGCCACTTTAATCATGTTTACATATCCTACATTACTCATCTCATATGTATATACTGTATTTTATACCATCTACTGCATATTGCCTATGCCGCACGGCCGTCGCTCATCCATATATTTATATGTACATATTCTATTCATCCCTTTACATTTGTGTGCATTTGCGTGTATTAGGTAGTTGTTGTGAATTTCTTAGATTACTTGTTAGATATTGCTACATCGTCGGAACTAGAAGCACAAGCATTTCGCTACACTCGCATTAACATCTGCTGACCATGTGTATGTGACCAATAAAATTTGATTTGGTTTGACCTCATAGCTTGGTTTTTGCTCTGATATGCACTTTCAACTGTGGGACCTTATATAGACAGGTGTGTGCCTTTCCAAATGTCCAATCTATTTACCACAGATGGACTCCAATCAAGTTGTAGAAACATCAAGGATGATCAACGGAAACAGGGTGAACCTGAGCTAAATTTCAAGTCGATTTAGAGTCTCACAGCAAAGGGCATGAACACTTACGGAAATACGTTTTTTTTCATTACGGATAGATGGATTGAAAAAAACAATTCCTCGTGTTAGGGGTGTATAGGGGAGGTGAAGTCAGGTGCAGGAGAGCAGGCGCACTTTAATTCCAGTCCAAAAATGACAGCACAATTAAAACATAAACGTGCCAAAAACACAGAACATAACAAAAGTCTGACGATATCCACATAACTATCAATAATTACACACAAAGACATGGAGAGGAACAGAGGACTAAATACATGCAGTGTGATTATGGAATGAAAACCAGGTGTGAAACAAGACAAAACAAATGGATATATGAGAAATGGAGCGGCGATGGCTAGAAAGCCAGTGACGTCGCTCGCGGGAACGCCACCCGAACAAGGAGAGGAGCCGACTTCGGCGGAAGTCGTGACACCTCATCATTTTTAAAATGAGACTGTAACGTAACAAAATGTGGAAAAAATGGAAGGGGTCTGAATATTTTATTTATTTGACCTTTATTTAACGAGGCAAGTCACTTAAGAACATATTGTTATTTACAATGACGGCCTACCAAAAGGCAAAATGCCTCCTGCTGGGACAGGGGCTGAGATAAAAAATATATATACATATACATAAATACAATTTAAATATTTTATTAATAAATAGTTATAGGACAACACATACATCACCACAGGAGAGACACCACAACACTACATAAAGAGACCTAAGACAACAGCATAGCATGGCAGCAACACATGACAACACAGCATGGTAGCAAGACAACATGACAACACAGCATGGTAGCAAGACAACATGACAACACAGCATGGCAGCAACACATGACAACAACATGATAGCAAGACAACATGGCAGCAGCACAACATGGTAGCAGCACAGCATGGTAGCAGCACAGAAAATGGTACAAACATGATTGGGTACAGACAACAGCACAAAGGGCAATGTAGAGACAACAGTGCATCCCGCAAAGCAGCCACAACTGTCAGTAAGAGTGTCCATGATTGAGTCTTTGAACGAAGAGATGGAGATGAAACTGTCCGGTTTGAGTGTTTGTTGCAGCTCGTTCCAGTCGCTAGCTGCAGCAAACGGAAAAGAGGAGTGACCCAGGGATGTGTGTGCTTTGGGGACCTTTAACAGAATGTGACTGGCAGAACGGGTGTTGTATGTGGAGGATGAGGGCTGCAGTAGATATCTCAGATAGGGGGAAGTGAGACCTATGAGTGTTTTATAAATAAAAAATCAACCACAGGGTCTTGTGACAGATATACAGAGATGACCAATTTACCGAGGAGTATAGAGTGCAGTGATGTGTCATTTAAGGAGCGTTGGTGGCAAATCTGATGGCCGAATGGTAAAGAACATTGAGCCACTCGAGAGCAGCTTTACCTGCCGATCTATAAATTATGTCTCCGTAATCTAGCATGGGGTAGGATGGTCATCTGAATCAGGGTTAGTTTGGCAGCTGGGGTGAAAGAGGAGCGATTATGATAGAGGAAACCAAGTCTAGATTTAACTTTAGCCTGTGTTGGGAGAAGGACAGTGTACCATCTAGCCATACTTTCAAGTACTTGTATGAAGTGACTACCTCAAGCTCTAAACCCTCAGAGGTAGTAATAACACCTGTGGGAAGAGGGACATTCTTCTTACCAAACCACATGACCTTTGTTTTGGAGGTGTTCAGAACAAGGTTGAGGGCAGAGAAAGCTTGTTGGACACTAAGAAATAATTGTTGTAGAGCATTTAACACACAATCAGGGGAGGGGCCAGCTGTATAAGACTGTATCATCTGCATATAATGGATGAGAAAGATCCCTACTGCCTGAGCTATGTTGTTGATGTAAATTGAGAAGAGCGTGGGGCCTAAGATAGAGCCTTGGGGTATTCCCTTGTTGACAGGCAGTGCCTGAGACAGCAGATTTGCTGACTTCATATACTGCACTCTTTGAGAGAGGTAGTTATCAAACCAGGCCAAATACTATAGACATCAAGAAAGCCAGTCAGTTGATTATTGACTAGTTTTTCCAACACTTTTGATAAACAGGACAAAATAGAATTAGGCCTGTGACAGTTAGGATCAGCTTGATCTCACCCTTGATGAACAGTGAATGCCTTCCAAGCAATGAGAACCTCCCCAGAAAGGAGAGACGGATTAGAAACGTTGGAGATAGACTTGGTGATGATAGGGGTAGCAACCATAAAGAAGAAAGGGTCTAAACCATCTGACCCAGATGTTTTTTTAGGGTCAAGTTTAAGGAGCTCCTTTAGCACCTCGGACTCAGTGACTGCCTGCAGGGGGAAAGTTTGTAGCGGGGCAGGGGAAAAAGAGGGAGGAGCATAGGGGATAGTCACATTAGAAGGGGTGGAGATGAAGAAATGTTGGATGGGCAAGGAGACATGGCTGAGTCAAATAGGAATCCTGACTTAATGAAGTGGTGATTAAAGAGCTCAGCCATGTGCTTCTTGTCAGTAACAACCACATCATCAACTTTAAGGGACATTGGGGACCTGTGAGGTGGAGGGTTTATTCTCCAGGTCTTTAACCATTTTCCAGAACTTCTTGGATTTAGAACCATAGAGAGAGAACTGCACCTTTAAGTAACTAACTTTGGCCTTCCAGATAGCCTGAGTGCACTTATTTCTCATTTGCCTGAACGAGAGACAGTCAGCCTGAGTATGCGTGTGCAGAGCCTTTCACCAAATGGATTTCTTGAGATGGAGTAACTCAGCAAGATCAGTCAAACCAGGGGCTGAACCTATTTTCAAATCTAATGTTCTTCATGGGGGACGTGTTTGTTAACAATCCCACTGAAAACATTTTAAAAAAATAAGCTCCAAGAGTCTTCGACAGAGGGGATCAAGCTGATTCTATATCAATTTACAGAGGCCAGGTCATGAAGGAAGGTTTGCTCACTAAAGTTGTTTTTTTTAGCAAGCGTCTAACAAATCAGGACAGGTCATTTCTATTAACCAGATCTTTGATACGAGTCCCTATGAGACCTGGTCAACAGTAGTGCAACATAGAGAACAGAGTGCAACGCAGACAAGGATGTAACACAGCTATAAATCAGACATTTTAACTACACTACCGGTCAAACATTTTACAACACCTACCCAATCCAGGGTTTTTCTTAATTAAAAATAAATAAATTCTACATTGTAGAATAATAGTGAAGACATCAAAACTATGAAATAACACATATGGAATCAAAAAAAAAAAAGCCAAAACAAATCTAAAAATATTTTTATATTTTATATTTCAGATTCTTCAAATAGCCACCCTTTGCCTTGATGACAGGCCATTACTGTTGTTGTTGAACATTTTACGTTTTGGACGGCTGAATTGGCATCACTGCTCACATGGCCCTTTTCTCCGACAGCTGCCATCTCGCTCTCTGTAGTTATATAATCTTCCAGGCTTAACAACATATTTGCAATATAAAGTGACACAACCACAGAAGGGGGAGGATCGCGAAAAGGCAACACGCGCCACTGTTCTACTGTTTGAAAGGAATAGGGGAGGATGTACTGATAGGATAGAAAGGAATAGGGAAGAATGTACTGATAGGATAGCTACCACTATTATCTCAATAGAACTGCAATACAGACAGAAAACCACACAGAGAGAGAGGGAAAGAGAGAGAGAGAGAAACAGAGGGAAAGAGAGAGAGAGAAACAGAGGGAAAGAGAGAGAAAGAAAGAGACCAAAACAGAGGGAAAGAGAGAGATAAACAGAGGGAAAGAGAGAGGAACAGAGAGAGGGAAAGGGAGAGAAACAGAGAGAGAAACAGAGAGAAAGAGAGAAACAGAGAGAGAGAGAAACAGAGGGAAAGAGAAACAGGGAGAGAGAAAGAGAGGGAAAGAGAAAAAGAGGGAAAGAGAGAGAAACAGAGGGAAAGAGAGAAACAGAAAGAGAGAGAGAGACACAAAGAGAGTTTATGCATAATAACGAAAGCATTCAGATAGTACCAGTGAATTCGGAGGTCATTATAGATAATTATAGCAGACTAATGCAGCCAAAGTCTGCATTCCAAATGGCACCATATTCTCTATCAAGTCTCATAGATCTCTGGTTAACAGTAGTGCATTATATAAGCCCCGGTCAACCGTAGTGCACTATATACAGAATGGAATGGCATTTGGGACGCAAACAAAAGCTAATGTCTTTACACAAGAAGACAGTGTAGTGTGGTGGATGGTGGTACTGAGACACACATAAAGCTAATGTTGTCTTTACACAAGAAGACAGTGGAGTGAGTGTAGTGTGGTGGATGGTGGTACTGAGACACACATAAAGCTAATGTTGTCTTTACACAAGAAGACAGTGGAGTGTGGTGGATGGTGGTGGTGAGACACACATAAAGCTAATGTTGTCTTTACACAAGAAGACAGTGGAGTGTGGTGGCTGGTGGTACTGAGACACACATAAAGCTAATGTTGTCTTTACACAAGAAGACAGTGGAGTGAGTGTAGTGTGGTGGATGGTGGTACTGAGACACACATAAAGCTAATGTTGTCTTTACACAAGAAGACAGTGGAGTGTGGTGGCTGGTGGTACTGAGACACACATAAAGCTAATGTTGTCTTTACACAAGAAGACAGTGGAGTGTGGTGGCTGGTGGTACTGAGACACAACGCTTTTTCCAAACTGGCAGCGGGATGAAAAAAAACAATGCTTTCTTGGGGTTTCACCCAGCGAGGTTCACATGCCTCGCCACTGTATCAACCCTGGCCCAATCTCAGCTTGGGGATAAACTGCTGTCAGAGGGTTATTATTAGTATGTGGGAAAAAGAAGAAGACTTGGCCTGCATTCCAAATGCCATTCACAGTGCTCTGGTCAAATGTAGTGCCTTTTAATAGGGACGCAGCCTTGGCCCTCTTGGCTGGAGAATAAGTTCATTTTCTATTCTCTCAAGAACAAACTTCCTGTCAGTGAGAAAACACGGATATCTTACAGCATCTATTTACTACCCCAGTAAAGGTAGAGCAGGGTAGCCTAGTGGTTAGCGCGTTGGACTAGTAACCGGAAGGTTGCAAGTTCAAATCCCCGAGCTGACAAGGTACAAATCTGTTGGTCTGAACAGGCAGTTAACCCACCGGCCATCATTGAAAATAAGAATTTGTTCTTAACTGACTTGCCTAGTTAAATAAAGGTTAAAAAATAAACTGACACATCGCTACTAATCAGTGGTAGCTCAGGCCTGCTGTAGGGAATTCTGGGAATCCTTATTTAGACCGTGTCTGGGTCTCGAGAGGTAGGAGACTCAGAGTAAGATCAGTTTAGCCTTTTAGATCACAATGAATATAATATAATATAAATGAATATAAATAAAGCTAATGTTGTCTTTACACAAGAAGAATGTACATGAACAGGGGTGGATGGGTGGAGGCTGAATGAATATAACAGATCAGCGTTCCTACTCTGAGAGGCTTGATAGCCCCTGGTCTTGAACCCATCACTGCAGGTTGTTGTATCCATACAGACACACTTCAAATCATTTGAATGAACAGTGTCAAATAAAATTGATTGATTGATTTAGGCCTGCCCGGATAGTAGTCCTACATCTTGCAACAACAACAAAAAATAAGCCAAGAATTAACCGATGATAAATGCTTTGAACTTTTCAAATTTAAGTCAAAAACACAGTCTGTGTATTCTTCCCAGTCTTGCCATCTCCTCCACCCCAGCAATGGAAAATTCCAGAAGTTTTAGTGGCTGAGTGAGACAGTAAAAGTCTAGAGAATATGTTAAACACTGCCATCTACTGGTGGGAATACTACAGGACACAAAGAGTTCAAAGAGTCTCTCCTTGGCCTTCTCATTCGGTAAATAAAAGTCAGTCCTCCACCCTCTCTCCTCCGTGACCCAGAAGCCTGATAAGTGGTCTAGGAGATGTCAGTTTGTTAGTAGGCAAACTGAAGAGTATCCTCCCCTCCTCCATAGCCACCTTTCACCGGGGAGAAGGAAAGTATACGCATGTTTAAAAATGATATGTTAATTATTTTATCTATAAAAAAAAATGTCTTAGACAACTAACTTCATATGTTTTTATCAAATTAGTTTTTTTTCCATTCAAATGAGCATCAAAGAAGAGTGAACTTAAACAATAACAATAATGAGTACTGATGTATTGTTATTTACAGCTGAGGACATGGTTCTTGACTTAGCATAGTTCACATGTTCATCAGAAAAATGTTTTAAAATGACTAACAACTTTGAGACAGAAATACAGGCTGAGTTATTGTACAATACAGGTGTAAGAACATAGTATAGAGGAGCTAGTGAAATTATCCTGGTTTGTGTTATTTGGAACAATCCTGAATGAAAATCATCCCCTGGGTTAATTACAACGGAGGCTGCCGTGGGGACAACGGCTCGTAATGGCCGGAACGGAGTAAATGGAATTGCATGACACAGCTGGAGACCACGTGTTTGATACCATTCCACGAATTCCGCTCCAGGCATTACCTCGAGCTCGTTCTCTCCTAATTAAGAAGTCACCAACCTCCTGTGGTTAATTTCCTTCACTGTATTGGAGAATATCAACATCTTAAACAATTCCCACAGCGATCCGACTAAAACACCAGGCCGAATAATACTCCTTAAAACCATTGGTCACTCAAAACGAGCATTAGAATAGTTTGCTTGATGATGCTACAGGGTGTGACTGAAAATGACTTTTCATATATATATATAAATATATATGTGTGTATTTGTAGAAGAAGTGTTTAAACCATGTACATTATGCTGCCTGAACTTCTGTATCCATGCTGATGCTCCTTTTATGTTTCTCCTGACAGTCTCCTACGTTTTTGTTAAGGGATTTTTGTGAATAATGACTAAACTATGTATACATTTCAATCAGAACTATGACTAAACAGAATACTACTATGTTACTGTATGGATGTATGAATCTTATTATAATCATAATACTGAATGTAAATGTGCGTAGTTTTCGTCCAGAATTAGAAGGACGGTCTGTTCCTTGTTAGAAACGAATGGAGCTATCGTCAGACTGGCTGGAATGCTGTGTTCCTTACAGGATATCCTGTCTCTACACAGGGAGAGGAGAGACCTTGGGCTAGTAGTAGATTATTTAACAGGTGGTGGACAGTGTGGGAAGGCTTGTGAACTATACTGCCATTGTATCGGAGTGGAGGAAGGACAGTTTAAAACCTATGATGTCATTTTTAGTATATAACCTGATGTAAATTGTACCATGAGCAGTGCTCTCGAGAATAAACGCTATTGATTGATTTTGAGACTGGTCTCTGTCTATTTTATGCAAATAAGTATCTTACAAATTCTTAGAAATGGGCAGTGTTTTAATTTAATTGGTTGATAAACATATAGGAATTAAATTCCTTATTCCTTTATTGACAGTTTTGTAGACATTGTTAGGTTACCCTAGAGTGGATTTCCACATCTCCGTAAAACTCGAATTAGCATAATTTTTTTTAAACTCTCCAATCTGTCTGTTTTAAACTAGAGATGTCTTTTTAACCCGCCGACGGCGCCCTTCCACATCGACGACGGAAGTTGGCCGGGCTACAGCGATGTTTGTCAGACCACCAGACGTCCCAACAGCAACAACAACAAAAATCAGTCTTCTCATGAAAACGTCTGTAGTGCCCGAACGGTTTGGCTTACAAATTACGACATCTCTATGGAAAGATGACTCATAAATACAATGTTGTTCTCCGTTTTGCAAGACAACCTCCCCACCACCCCCACCACAAGCATCACAGAACTCATCTGAAGTAGGTACAGCAGATCTTCTGGGCTTTGATTCTACAGCACAACTTCACACAGAGGACCAAGTGTCTGCGAGTTTCCGCTCCTCCTTTATACTTGATTGATGAATTACGGTCACTAATTAGTAAGAAACCCTCACGTGGTTGTCTAGGGTTTTAATTGAAAGGGGAATCCCCCCCCCCCAAAAGAAAATATATATATATATATCAGGAAGCTGTGCTATTTGCAATAAACATTACCATATGTAGTAGGTAGGGCAGCTGAAGCGCGCGGTTTCCCACCATACCCTGTTGGGCTAATCATTAGCTAGATCCCAAACTCTAAACATGATCTTGTTACTAGTTAGCAACATATTGATGACTTTAATGTCCACCAAAAATGTCCCCCATCTATTTTGTGAAGTACACCAGTCCCTCCTGCAGAAAAGCACCCCCACAACATGATGCTGCAACCCCGTGCTTCACGATTGGGATGGTGTTCTTCGGCTTGAAGGCCTCCTCCTTTATCATCTAAACATAACGGTGGTCATTATGGCCAAACAGTTATATTATTGTTTCATCAGACCAGAGGACATTTCTCCAAAAGTATGATCTTTGTCCCCATGTGCAGTTGCTAAGGGCAGTCTGGCTGTTTTATGGCGTTTTGGAGCAGTGGCTTCTTCCTTGCTGAGCCTTTCAGGTTGTGTTGATATAGAACTCGTTTTACTGTGGATATAGATACTTTTGTACCTGTTTCCCTCCAGCATCTTCACAAGGTCCTATGCTGTTGTTCTGGGATTGATTTGCACTTTTCGCACCAAAGTACGTTCATCTCTAGGAGACAGAACGTGTTTCCTTCCTGAGCAGTATGACGGCTAAAGCTAACCCTGGTCACATGGTGTTTATACTTGCGTACATTATTTGTACAGATGAACGTGGTACCTTCAGGTGTTTGGAAATTGCTCCCAAGGATGACCCAGACTTGTGGAGGTCTTGGCTGATTTCTTTAGATTTTCCGATGATGTCAAGCAAAGAGGCACTGAGTTTGAAGGTAGGACTTGAAATACATACACAGGTACACCTCCATTTGACTCAAATTCTGTCAATTAGCCTATCAGAAGCGTCTAAAGCCATGACATCATTTTCCAAACTGTTTAAAGGCACAGTCAACAAAGTGTATATAAACTTCTGACCTACTGGAATTGTGATGGAGTGAATTATTGTAACGCTCGCCGTTGGAATGAGGTGAGGACCAAAGCACAGTGTGGTAAGTGTTCATCTTATTTAATGAAAGAACTGAACACTGAATAACAAACAACCAAAACTGTTCTGTCTGGTGCAGACACACAAAGACTGAAAATAACCACCCACAAAACACAATCGAAAACAGGCTACCTAAATATGGTTCTCAAACAGGGACAACGATTGACAGCTGCCTCTGATTGAGAACCATACCAGGCCAAACACAGAAATAGAAAATCATAGAAAAACTAACATAGACAACCCACCCAACTCACGCCCTGACCATACTAAAACAAAAGACAAAACAAAGGAACTAAGGTCAGAACGTGACAATTATAAGTGAAATAATCTGTCTGTAAACAATTGTTGGAAAATTGACTTGTGTCATACAAAAAGTAGATGTCCTAACTGACTTGCCAAAACTACAGTTTGTTAACAATAAATGTGTGGAGTGGTTGAAAAACTAGTTTTAATGATTCCAACCTAAGCGTATGTAAACTTCAGACTTCAACTGTATCTGCTCTGTATACACTGATCGCAGCTAGGCAACCAAGTCAAAAGGATGATCACCACTGTCTTAAAGGCTGCTACTCACGTGCAATCTGCCCCGGAGTTCTCTGTCATTCCTCATCTTCACATATATCCTCTCATCCAGACTGAGAACCGATTAGATCCAGAGGCTCCTCCACTGTGTTGCTGATGATTTGCTGCAACAGAGACCAGATTAGATTTCGGTGTTATGCCCACTTAAAAATGGTAAACTATCAGTGAGAGTTGTTAAGTTAAATAAAGGTTTGTCTTCGTGGTTGTCAATAAGGAGCCTAAGTGGGGTTAGAATCACTTTTTATGCATAGATATTAAATGTAGACTTGAAGATGCTTGATGTCACAAGAAGGCCTCTGAAAACTACGCAACACATGAATGTATTTTGCATGAATGTCCAACAACAACATCTGGTCCAGTGCGTTAGCGCTCTGGACTACAGCTATTCAAACCTATTTAGCACCATCCATGACCAACCCTATGCAAGTAAACCACTGTAAGTCTTCTATAAGTAGGTCTGGTCCTTTATGGCACAGGAGGAACTGCAGAGTTGCTTGTTCACATTCTCTAGTGTCACACACACACACATTACATGACCAAAAGTATGCGGACATCTGATTGTCAAAGATCTCATTCCAAAATCACAGGATGTATTTATTTAACTAGCCTAAGCACAGTGAGTTAACTGCCTTGTTCAGGGGCAGAACGACAGATTTCAACATTGTCAGCTCTGGGATTCGATCTTGCAACCTTTCGGTAACAAGTCCAACGCTCTAACCACTAGGCTACCTGCCACCCATTAATATGGAGTTGGTCTCCCCTTTGTTGCTAAACTCAGCAGAAAAAGAACCCTCCCTTTTTCAGGACCCTGTCTTTCAAATATAATTTGTAAAAATCCAAATAACTTCACAGATCTTCATTGTAAAGGGTTTAAACACTGTTTCTCATGATTCTTCAATGAACTGTGAACAATGATCATGCACCAGTGGAACAGTCGTTAATAAGACACTAACAGCTTACAGACGGTAGGCAATTAAGGTCACAGTTATGAAAACTTAGGACACTAAAGAGGCCTTTCTACTGACTCTGAAAAACGCCAAAAGAAAGATTCCCAGGGTCCCTGCTCATCTGCGTAAATGTGCCTTAGGCATGCTGCAAGGAGGCATGAGGACTGCAGATGCGGCCAGGGCAATACATTGCCAGGTCCGTACTGTGAGACGCCTAAGACAGCGCTACAGGGAGACCGGACGGACAGCTGATTGTCCTCACAGTGGCAGACCACGTGTAACAACACCTGCACAAGATCGGTACATCCGAACATCACACCTGCGGGACAGGTACAAGATGGCAACAACAACTGCCCGAGTTACACCAGGAACGCACAATCCCTCCATCAGTGCCTAGACTTTCCGCAATAGGCTGAGAGAGGCTGGACTGAGGGCTTGTAGGCCTGTTGTAAGGCAGGTCCTCACCAGACATCACCGGCAACAACGTCGCCTATAGGCACAAACCCACCATCGCTGGACCAGACAGGACTGGAAAAAAGTGCTCTTCACTGACGAGTCGCAGTTTTGTCTCATCAGGAGTGATGGTTGGATTTGCGTTTATCGTCGAAGGAATGAGCTTTACACCAAGGCCTGTACTCTGGTGGGGGATCGATTTGGAGGTGGAGGGTCTGTCATGGTCTGGGGCAGTGTGTCACAGCATCATCGGACTGAGCTTGTTGTCTTGAAGGCAATCTCAACGCTGTGCATTACAGGGAAGACATCCCCCTCCCTCATGTGGTACCCTTTCTGCAGGCTCATCCTGACATGATCCTCCAGCATGACAATGCCACCAGCCATACTGCTCGTTCTGTGCGTGATTTCCTGCAAGACAAGAATATCAGTGTTCTGCCATGGCCAACGAAGAGCCTGGATCTTAATCCCATTGAGCACGTCTGGGACCTGTTGGATCGGAGGGTGAGGGCTAGAGCCATTTCCCCCAGAAATGTTCAGGAACTTGCAGGTGTCTTGGTGGAAGAGTGGGGTAAAATCTCAAAGCAATAACTGGTAAATCTGGTGCAGTTCATGAGGAGGAGATGCACTGCAGTATTTAATGCAGCTGGTGGCCACACCAGATACTGACTGTTACTTTTGATTTGATTCTCCCTTTTGTTCAGGGACACATTATTCCATTTCTGTAAGTCACATGTCTGTGAAACTTATTCTGTTTATGTCTCAGTTGAATAATGTTGTGTTCAAACAAATATTTACACATGTTAAGTTTTCTGAAAATAAATGCAGTTGACAGTGAGAGTATCTTTTTTTTGCTGAGTTTATAAAAGCCTCCACTCTTCTGAGAAGGCTTGCTGCATGGGATATGCTTCTATTCAGCCACGAGCATTAGTGAGGTCTGGCACTGATGTTGTGGCTCGCGATTAGGCGTGGCTCGCAGTCGGCGTTCCAATTCATCAAAAAGGTGTTTGATTGGGTTGAGGTCAGGGCTCTGTGCAGGCATGTCAAGTTCTTCCACACTGATCTCGACAAACCATTTCTGAATGGACCTCACCTTGTGCATTGCCATACTGAAACAGGAAAGGGCCTTCCCCAAACTGTTGCCACAAAGTTGGAAGCACAGAATCATCTCTCTCATCATCACCCAGTGCCTGGGCTTACCTCCGCTGTACCCGCACCCCACCATACCCCTGTTTGCGCATTATGCCCTGAATATATTCTACCATGCCCAGAAACCTGCTCCTCTTATTCTCTGTCCCCAACGCCCTAGGCGACCAGTTTTGATAGCCTTCAGCCGCACCCTCATACTACTCCTTCTCTGTTCCGCGGGTGATGTGGAGGTAAACCCAGGCCCTGCATGTCCCCAGGCACCCTCATTTGTTGACTTCTGTGATCGAAAAAGCCTTGGTTTCATGCATGTCAACATCAGAAGCCTCCTCCCTAAGTTTGTCTTACTCACCGCTCTAGCACACTCTGCTAACCCTGATGTCCTTGCCGTGTCTGAATCCTGGCTCAGGAAGGCCACCAAAAATTCTGAGATTTCCATACCCAACTATAACATCTTCCGTCAAGATAGAACTGCCAAAGGGGGAGGAGTTGCAGTCTACTGCAGAGATAGCCTGCAAAGTAATGTCATACTTTCCAGGTCCATACCCAAACAGTTCGAACTACTAATTTTGAAAATTACTCTCTCCAGAAATAAGTCTCTCACTGTTGCCGCCTGCTACCGACCCCCCTCAGCTCCCAGCTGTGCCCTGGACACCATTTGTGAATTGATCGCCCCCCATCTAGCTTCAGAGTTTGTTCTGTTAGGTGACCTAAACTGGGATATGCTTAACACCCCGGCAGTCCTACAATCTAAGCTAGATGCCCTCAATCTCACTCAAATCATCAAGGAACCCACCAGGTACAACCCTAACTCTGTAAACAAGGGCACCCTCATTGACGTCATCCTGACCAACTGGCCCTCCAAATACACCTCCGCTGTCTTCAACCAGGATCTCCGCGATCACTGCCTCATTGCCTGTATCCGCTACGGAGCCGCAGTCAAACGACCACCCCTCATCACTGTCAAACGCTCCCTAAAACACTTCTGTGAGCAGGCCTTTCTAATCGACCTGGCCCGGGTATCCTGGAAGGACATTGACCTCATCCCGTCAGTTGAGGATGCCTGGTCTTTCTTTAAAAGTAACTTCCTCACCATTTTAGATAAGCATGCTCCGTTCAAAAAATGCAGAACTAAGAACAGATATAGCCCCTGGTTCACTCCAGACCTGACTGCCCTCGACCAGCACAAAAACATCCTGTGGCGGACTGCACTAACATCGAATAGTCCCCGCGATATGCAACTGTTCAGGGAAGTCAGGAACCAATACACACAGTCAGTCAGGAAAGCTAAAGCCAACTTCTTCAGGCAGAAGTTTGCATCATGTAGCTCCAACTCCAAAAAGTTCTGGGACACTGTGAAGTCCATGGAGAACAAGAGCACCTCCTCCCAGCTGCCCACTGCACTGAGGCTAGGTAACACGGTCACCACCGATAAATCCATGATTATCGAAAACTTCAACAAGCATTTCTCAACGGCTGGCCATGCCTTCCGCCTGGCTACTCCAACCTCGGCCAACAGCTCCCCCCCCCCCCCCCCCCCGCAGCTACTCGCCCAAGCCTCTCCAGGTTCTCCTTTACCCAAATCCAGATAGCAGATGTTCTGAAAGAGCTGCAAAACCTGGACCCGTACAAATCAGCTGGGCTTGACAATCTGGACCCTCTATTCCTGAAACTATCCGCCGCCATTGTCGCAACCCCTATTACCAGCCTGTTCAACCTCTCTTTCATATCGTCTGAGATCCCCAAGGATTGGAAAGCTGCCGCAGTCATCCCCCTCTTCAAAGGGGGCGACACCCTGGACCCAAACTGTTACAGACCTATATCCATCCTGCCCTGCCTATCTAAGGTCTTCGAAAGCCAAGTCAACAAACAGGTCACTGACCATCTTGAATCCCACCGTACCTTCTCCGCTGTGCAATCTGGTTTCCGAGCCGGTCACGGGTGTACCTCAGCCACGCTCAAGGTACTAAACGATATCATAACCGCCATCGATAAAAGACAGTACTGTGCAGCCGTCTTCATAGACCTTGCCAAGGCTTTCGACTCTGTCAATCACCGTATTCTTATTGGCAGACTAAGTAGCCTCGGTTTTTCGGATGACTGCCTTGCCTGGTTCACCAATTACTTTTCAGACAGAGTTCAGTGTGTCAAATCGGAGGGCATGCTGTCCGGTCCTCTGGCAGTCTCTATGGGGGTGCCACAGGGTTCAATTCTCGGGCCGACTCTTTTCTCTGTATATATCAATGATGTTTCTCATGCTGCGGGCGATTCCCTGATCCACCTCTACGCAGACGACACCATTCTATATACTTCCGGCCCGTCCTTGGACACTGTGCTATCTAACCTCCAAACGAGCTTCAATGCCATACAGCACTCCTTCCGTGGCCTCCAACTGCTCTTAAACGCTAGTAAAACCAAATGCATGCTTTTCAACCGTTCGCTGCCTGCACCCGCACGCCTGACCAGCATCACCACCCTGGATGGTTCCGACCTTGAATATGTGGACATCTATAAGTACCTAGGTGTCTGGCTAGACTCTAAACTCTCCTTCCAGACCCATATCAAACATCTCCAATCGAAAATCAAATCAAGAGTCGGCTTTCTATTCCGCAACAAAGCCTCCTTCACTCACGCCGCCAAACTTACATTAGTAAAACTGACTATCCTACCGATCCTCGACTTCGGCGATGTCATCTACAAAATTGCTTCCAACACTCTACTCAGCAAACTGGATGCAGTTTATCACAGTGCCATCCGTTTTGTCACTAAAGCACCTTATACCACCCACCACTGCGACCTGTATGCTCTAGTCGGCTGGCCCTCGCTACATATTCGTCGCCAGACCCACTGGCTCCAGGTCATCTACAAGTCCATGCTAGGTAAAGCTCCGCCTTATCTCAGTTCACTGGTTACGATGGCAACACCCATCCGTAGCACGCGCTCCAGCAGGTGTATCTCACTGATCATCCCTAAAGCCAACACCTCATTTGGCCGCCTTTCGTTCCAGTTCTCTGCTGCCTGTGACTGGAACGAATTGCAAAAATCGCTGAAGTTGGAGACTTTTATCTCCCTCACCAACTTCAAACATCTGCTATCTGAGCAGCTAACCGATCGCTGCAGCTGTACATAGTCTATTGGTAAATAGCCCACCCATTTTCACCTACCTCATCCCCATACTGTTTTTATTTATTTACTTTTCTGCTCTTTTGCACACCAGTATCTCTACCTGCACATGACCATCTGATCATTTATCACTCCAGTGTTAATCTGCATAATTGTAATTATTTGCCTACCTTCTCATGCCTTTTGCACACAATGTATATATAGACTCCCCTTTTTTCTACTGTGTTATTGACTTGTTAATTGTTTACTCCATGTGTAACTCTGTGTTGTCTGTTCACACTGCTATGCCTTATCTTGGCCAGGTCGCAGTTGCAAATGAGAACTTGTTCTCAACTAGCCTACCTGGTTAAATAAAGGTGAAATAAATAAATAAATAAATAAATAAAAAATCTCTCATGTATGCTGTAGCGTTCAGATTTCCCTTCACTAGAACTAAGGGGCTTAGCTCGAACTATAAAAAGCAGCCCAAGACCATTATTCCTCCTCCATCAAAACTAGTTAGCAAAAGATTCTCTATGCACTGGGGCAGGTAGCGTTCTCCTGGCATCCTCCAAACCCAGATTAGTCCATCAGATGCTGAAGCGTGATTCATCACACCCGAGAACACGTTTCCACTGCTCCAGAGTCCAATGGCGGCAAGCTTTACACCACTCCAGCCGACGCTTGGCATTGTGCATGGTGATCTTAGGCTTGTGTGTGGCTGTTCGGCCATGGAAAACCATTTCATGAAGCTCCCAATGAACAGATCCCGAGTTGAAGTTGCTTCCAGAGGCAGCTTGTAACACTGTAGTTAGTGAGGGAGATTTCCAGATTCAGAGATGTTTGTAGTTCGTTCCAGTCATTGGCAGCAGAGAACTGGAAGGAGAGGCGGCCAAAGGAAGAATTGGTTTTGGGGGTGACCAGAGAGATATACCTGCTAAAGCGCGTGCTACAGGTGGGTGCTGCTATGGTGACCAGCGAGCTGAGATAAGGGGGGACTTTACCTAGCAGGGTCTTGTAGATGACCTGGAGCCAGTGGGTTTGGCAACGAGTATGAAGCGAGGGCCAGCCAACGAGAGCGTACAGGTCGCAGTGGTGGGTAGTATATGGGGCTTTGGTGACAAAACAGATGGCACTGTGATAGACTGCATCCAATTTATTGAGTAGGGTATTGGAGGCTATTTTGTAAATGACATCGCCGAATCGGTAGGATGGTCAGTTTTACAAGGGTATGTTTGGCAGCATGAGTGAAGGATGCTTTGTTGCGAAATAGGAAGCCAATTCTAGATTTAACTTTGGATTGGAGATGTTTGATGTGAGTCTGGAAGGAGAGTCTAACAGTCTAACCAGTCTTTACAGTCTAACCAGACACCTAGGTATTTGTAGTTGTCCACATATTCTAAGTCAGAACCCTCCAGAGTAGTGATGTTGGACGGGCGGGCAGGTGCAGGCAGCGATTGGTTGAAGAGCATGCATTTAGTTTTACTTGTATTTAAGAGCAATTGGAGGCCACGGAA
Organism: Oncorhynchus clarkii lewisi; assembly: GCF_045791955.1. Taxonomy (NCBI): domain Eukaryota; kingdom Metazoa; phylum Chordata; class Actinopteri; order Salmoniformes; family Salmonidae; genus Oncorhynchus; species Oncorhynchus clarkii. The sequence continues at coordinate 78,241,668 of NC_092163.1, read as the reverse complement.
GGAGAGTTGTATGGCATTGAAGCTCGTCTGGAGGGTTGTTTACAGAACTTGAATTGTTGCATCTCATTTGTGTTTCTATCCTCTGGTGACTAGCTAGCTAAATTTCCTAAATTTGCCGTCACGCCCTCAATCAGAGGCAGCTGTCTATCGTTGTCTCTGATTGAGAATCATGCTTAGGCAGATTTTTTCCACCTGTGTTTTGTGGGTAGTTGTTTTCTGTTTTGTGTGTCTGCACAAGACAGGACTGTTTTGTTTTGTTCCACTTTGTTATTTTGTTTCAGTGTTCAGTTTGAATAAATAATCATGAACACGTACCACGCTGCGCTTTGGTCCACTCCTCCTCCTCCTCCTTCTTCTTCAGACGAGCGTGACATTAGCCATGGACAGAGATAGGGATTTGGACGTTCAATTAATATGCCTTACTGGCCAATGATTATAATGGCGAATCTGAATCAACCTTAAATTCATACATTGTGCCTCTGGCCTGAGAGGATGGAATTTCAATATGAAGCTAGATGTAGTAGGCTAATGTTAACTAGCTGGCTAATCTTTGCACATGAAAGTAAGTTAGCCTTGCGAGCAAGCATTTTAGCCAGGTAGCCTAGGATAGAAAAACTAAAAGTGTTTAGTTTTTGACAGTCATAGACCGTTTCGGCAACATGAAAAAGAGAAGGATGGAATTGGCGTTTCTCTACAAGTAGGATGAGACAACATGTTTTTCTCCTGTGACGATCTGAAGCATCAGGTTACAGTGGGTCCTCTCTACAGTGTGCTTGCTCTCTCTCTCTCTCTCTCTCTCTCTCTCTCTCTCTGTCTCTCTCGTAGAGGGGGAATGTCATGACTCTCCTGTGAAGATCTGAAGGACCAGGACAAGGTTACAGTGGGTCCTCTCTACAGTGTGCTCGCTCTCTGTCTCTCTCGTAGAGGGGGAATGTCATGACTCTCCTGTGAAGATCTGAAGGACCAGGACCAGGTTACAGTGGGTCCTCTCTACAGTGTGCTCGCTCTCGTCGAAGGGAGAGAGCGGGAAGTCAACTGTTTTATGGTCGGTCATAAAATACGCTGCCTCTATGCTCTGTAGTGTTCGAGTTTGGAATGTAAACTGTGGAACACAGAGAGACCCATGGACATCAAAAGTTTGAATAATTAAACAATATTTCTATTTTTGAGAATGTGGGAGTGGTCCGTGGACATTTAAGTAGAAATTGTGCACCAATATTGCATTTTGAAAGCCGGTTTAGTATTTTATAGTGCCCGGAGGAACCTGTCAAAATGCTGAATATAATGAATTCTCCATGTGGTCGTCTGGATTTTGACAATTAGCCGTTTATCTCCTTCCCCAGAGTCAGATGAACTCATACCATTTGTATGTGTCTGTGTACATTATGAAGGAAGTTAGAGTTAGTTTCACGAGAGCAGATACCCATAGACTTCCAGTCATTGTACTAATGCTAGTTAGCATTGGTTTGTGAAACTACCTTTAACTTCCTTCATTGTGCTAACGCTAATTAGCAATTGCGCTAGCGCTAGTTAGCAATTTCCTTCAAACAGCATGCAGAAACATAATATTTTCCACAAGTTCATCTGACTCTGGGGAATTAGATAAACGGCCTCATTGCCAAAATCCCAAAGTATCCTGTTGCCTGCTGCTCTGCTGCTTGGATCCCACCCGGCGATCTGTTCCCCGTCTGCCCTGGCCTCCCCCTGTCTGGTACAGGTATACCTGCCCAACTCCCCCCTCTCTCCCAAGCTTTTTCTTGCCTCCAGCGTATACCCGCACACACACCGAAGACTTTGGACTGATCAGAGTTTTATGTAGGCTAATTAACTTGTGAAGCTTATTATGTGATCTTACTCAGAAACACTTCAATTAACTAGTATAGGCCTACTATTTTTTTTTTTTTAATCTCCAACTTTTTTTAGCTAACTGGACTCATAGAGAGCTACTCTTTCAAGGTATCTTGTTGGGGCGAGTTATTCTTTGAACTTACAATGGCTAGCCCCAAGTCGTTTTCTTTTTTTTCTTGTGCTTTATGCTATTTGCCCCATGACTCCTAGGTGCTTTGTTGACTACGAACTTGCTTGTTTACCCAACTATGGGACAGACAATGTTTGTTTTCACACTCACGACTCTCTCTATTGGTTACACAGTCTCTTAGCCTCCCATCCTATTCTAACCAGCTCTCGCCAACTTTGTATTCATGTTACCTAATGAAATTGCTGTACCATATGATATTGTTACCATCTGATGCACATTCAATTGTCATAGAAAATCAACACTGCAGAGCTCTCCCTGTACTCTGCCGTGCCCTGATTGTATTACTGCTGATGATATATGATATGGGTCGGCAGGTAGCCTAGTGGTTAGAGTGTTGGACCAGTAACCGAAAGGTTGCTAGATCAAATCCCTGATGAGGTAAAAATCTGTTGTTCTGCCCCTGAACAAGGCAGTTAACCCACTAGGTCGTCATTGTAAATAAGAATTTGTTCTTAACTGACTTGCCTAGTTAAATAAAGGTTAAATAAAAAAATATATGGAATTGTGCATGTACACCCTGGCCCATCTCCTGTTGCTAGCCCCAATACTGATTTCTGCTCTCATAAAAGCCTGAACCCAATAACTGGATGTCCCAATAACTGGGTGTTGTTGTCCTCCATCAGCACCGGCCTGTACCTTAACTGCCCTAAGCTCTCTCCTGGCCCCTTACACTAAGTCTAAATAGGCAATCTAAACTGAGACGTGCTTAAAAGGGACAGTCATGACGAGTGCGTTTCGTTTGGTGATCTCATGAAGGACAGGAAACACTCATTACTGTGTCTTTGGTTGTGTACACTTCTTAATTATGGAATTTATATTCTAAATATTCTGGAACGTATGTGATTAAACATGAAACTATTTGTGAAAAGATGATGTTAACCTTCTAAATGAGAAAATATGGGGTTTTCATATAAAGTTAACCAAGTCATTGGCCACGCCCACATGAGCATAGACATGGACCGCCCCTTTTCTCAGAAGTATATAAAACCCACTCCTGATGAAATTTACATTTGATCAGAAAATATGGAGCTGTTGCTACATGTTGAAATGGTTAAGAATTACAAATCTATAGGCTATGGAGACCAGACAGCGTGTAGTGTTGGCTACACGGCTGGAAATTGTTCAACTCTGAGACAATCAATCACCACAGAAGAAGAGCAAATCCTAGACGTAGAATTACTAGTCTGCAGCTGGAAATTACGTAAGTCTAGTACGAGAATACCGACAACTACGGAAGCATCTCTTCTATGCAACAACCATCTGTACGCCTAATGTATCCATTACAGCAGACACTATCCAGAGGCGCTGAGAAAGCGACAACTACAAAAGATATTTTGCCTTCTGGGGAAGTTAACCAGAGTCTCTTTGATCAACTGACTCTCCAGCAGAGGGACCGTCAATTTCAACAGAGAAGACAACAATGGCACACGGGCGTAAATATATACATATATACATATACAGACATATATACAATAAATACATATACAATTATTTTCAAATGAGCGGCCGTTCATGTGCAAAGGATTAGCATTTCAATTAATATAATTATCAACTGTGTGTTGTGAATCCATTTTGTCTTTCCCGCTTTTTATCTGTCCCCACCCCTTTCCATTGTCTACCAAGCCGTCATACCGGTTTAGCCCACTAGGGACTTATCAATGCATTGTGTTAGTAACCAATAACTATATTGTTTCTTTATGTATTTCTGTGATTTGATTAGTTAGTTAGTAAATAAATAATTAAGCCAATTTGTATATCACTGATTCATTTTGGAGGCTTCGTGCAGATGAGATGAGAACTGATGACTTGCGGTAACTCTCTGGTTTTCTAAATCAATAGTTGTTTAGTAGTCTGAAAATGTCAGAAACATTAACTTGATTGACAATGCTATAGGTCACCATCCAACCTGGAACTGAGTGAGTAATGCTTACTCTGAAGCTTTTTTTTTACTTTCAAAGCCAAGAAGAAAAATATATTACAATGATATATATTGACTTTATAAGGACTGAATGCTGAGGCTACCAAGGTTACTAGGACATAGAGACACAACTTCAATTAGCACTGACGTGTGAAGCGAGAGGTGTCGAAGCCTTTGAGCCCAACAAATGGCAGGCTACCCCACCCAAATCCAGAGGCCTTGACGCCCTTCCGGCTGTTCAGAGACCACACACTGGCATTTTATACAAGAAATCTGCCTCCAGAAATAAAAGCTTCTCCCCAGTGGGCGTGACACCTACTCCCCCTGTCTGCTGCACTGCTGCTTGGATTCCACCTGGTGATCTGTACACCGTCTGCCCTGGCCTGTCTCCCTCCCCCTGATACCCCCACCACACTACCCCCACCCCCTCTCCCGAGCTTTCGCTCACCTCCAGCACACAGGCACTGTTGGGGGGAGTGACTCTGATCTTACAATGGCCCCAAGTCATTATAGATTACTTTTTTTTCTTGTGTATTTTGCTATTTGCCTTATGACTCCTGCATGCTTTGTTGACTACGAACTTTCTTTACACAACCGTGGGACAGACTATGTTTGTTCCCACACTCGGGAACAAACATAGTCTGTCCCACGGGTTGGTGTTCTCTCTGGTATACAATTTGTTTTCCGCTCAGGTTATGGATGTGTCACTGCAACCTTAAAGGTCCTCAATGATGTCACCATTGCCCTTGATTCTAAGCAATGTTGTGCTGCTATTTTTATTGACTTGGTCAAAGCCTTTGATAGGGAAGACCATTCCATTCCTGTGGGCCGGCTAAGGAGTATCGGTGTCTCTGAGGGGTCTTTGGCCTGGTTTGCTAACTACCTCTCTCAAAGAGTGCAGTGTATAAAGTCAGAATATCTGCTGTCTCAGCCACTGCCTGTCACCAAGGGAGTACCCCAAGGCTCGATCTTAGGCCCCACACTCTTCTCAATTTATATTAGTAACATAGCTCAGGCATTAGGAATCTCTCTCATCCATTTATATGCAGATGATAGTCTTATACTCAGCTGGTCCCTCCCCTGATTGTGTGTTAAATGCTCTACAACAAAGCTTTCTTAGTGTCCAACAAGCTTTCTCTGCCCTCAACCTTGTTCTGAACACCTCCAAAACAAAGGTCATGTGGTTTGGTAAGAAGAATGCCCCTCTCCCCACCGGTGTGATTACTACCTTTGAGGGTTTAGAGCTTGAGGTAGTCACTTCATACAAGTACTTGGGAGTATGGCTAGACGATACACTGTCCTTCTCTCCGCACATATCAAAGCTGCAGGCTAAGGTTAAATCTAGACTTGGTTTCCACTTGTAATCGCTCCTCTTTCACCCCAACTGCCAAACTAACCCTGATTGAGATGACCATCCTACCCATGCTAGATTACGGAGACGTAATTAATAGATCGGCAGGTAAGGGTGCTCTCGAGCGGCTAGATGTTCTTTACCATTCGGCCATCAGATTTGCCTCCAATGCTCCTGATAGGACACATCACTGCACTCTATACTCCTCTGTAAACTGGTCATCTCTGTGTACCCGTCGCAAGACCCACTGGTTGATGCTTATTTATAAAACCCTCTTAGGCCTCACTCACCCTATCTGAGATATCTACTGCAGCCCTCATCCTCCACATACAACACCCGTTCTGCCAGTCACATTCTGTTAAAGGTCCCCAAAGTGCAGACATCCCTGGATTGCTCGTCTTTTCAATTCGCTGCAATTAGCAACTGGAACGAGCTGCAACAAACACTCAAACTAGACAGTCTCAATCATGGACACTCTTACTGCCAGTTGTGAATGCTTTGCTTGATGTATTGTTGTCTCTACCTTCTTGCCCTTTGTGCTGTTGTCTGTGCCCAATCATGTTTGTACCATGTTTTGTGCTGCTACCATGTTGTGTTACTACCATGTTGTTGTCATGTTGTGTTGTTACCATGTTGTTGCCATGTTGTTTTTATGTTGTGTTGCTACCATGCTGTGTTGTCATGTGTTGCTGCCTTGCCATGTTGTTGTGTAAGGTCTCTCTTTATGTAGTGTTGTCTCTCTTGTCGTGATGTGTGTTTTGTCCTATATTTATATATATTTTTTTCTTTTTTCTTTTTAATCCCAGTCCCGATCCCCGCAGGAGGCCATTTGCCTTTTGGTAGGCCGTCATTGTAAATGAGAATTTGTTCTTAACTGACTTGCCTAGTTAAATAAAAAATAACACATGTGACATGTTTGTTACATGCATAGTGCTTTGTGGTCTCCACCGGACAGATGTTGCTCTGGTTTTGTGATGAAACAAAGGTTGAATTTATTCTGCCACTGTGTCTTCTTATTGTCTCGGCCTTAGGCCTACAGTACATTCTGAAAGTATTCAGACCCTTTGACCTTTTCCACATTTTGTTATGTTACAGCCTTATTGTAAAATGTATTCAATTAATTTTTTCCCTTATCAATCTACACACATACCTCCTCCCAATGACAATACAAAAAAAAAGGCTGTTTTAGTCATTTTAGTACATTTATTAAAAGTTAAAAACAGAATGTCAGAGCAAAAACCAAGCCATGAGGTCTGTGTCGATTGTGTCAAGGCACAGATCTGGGGAAGGGTAACAAACAAATTCTGCAGCATTGAAAGTCCCCAAGAACACAGTGGCTTACATCATTCTTAAATGGATGAGGTTTGGAACCACCAAGACTCCTAGAGCTGGCCGCCCGGTCAGGGAGATGACCAAGAACCTGATGGTCACTCTGACAGAGCTCCAGAGTTCCTCTGTGGAGATAGGAGAACCTTCCAGAAGGACAACCATCTCTGCAGCACTCAGCAGGGACTGGGAGACTAGTCAGGATTGAGGGAAAGATTAACAGAGAAAAGTACAGAGAGATCCTTGATGAAAACCTGCTCCAGAGCACTCAGGACCTCAGACTGGGTCAAAGGATTACCTTCCAACAGGACAATGACCATAAACACACAGTCAAGACAACTCAGGAGTGGCTTCAGGACATGTCTCTGAATGTCCTTCAGTGGCCCCGCCACAGCCCGGACTTGAACCCGATTGAACATCTCTGGAGAGACCAGAGAAAATACCTGTGCAGCGACGCTTTCCATTCAACCTGACAGAGCTTGAGAGGATCTGCAGAGAAGAATGGGAGAAACTCCCCAAATACAGGTGTGCCAAGCTTGTAGCATCATACCTAAGAAGTCACGAGGCTGTAATCACTGCACAAGGTGCTTCAACAAGTAAAGGGTCTGAATACTTATGAAAATTTGATATTTCCATTTTTTTTATTTGTAATAAATTTGCAAACATTTCTAAAAACCTGTTTTTGCTATGTCATTATGGGGAATTGTGATGTCATTATGGTCTATTGTGATGTCATTATGAGGTATTATAAAACAATTGTATCAATTTTAGAATAAGGATGTAATGTAACAAAATGTGGAAAAAGTCAAGAGGTCTGAAATGTTTCTAAATGCACTGTAAATATCACGGTGGCAAGGCATATGAACTAACAGGTTATAGAGCAAACAACAAAATGATCACAACACACAGGTTGTAATAAAGCAATTTTGTTTGCTGGCTTCCCCAGTGATTTTACACATGCACCTCTACTGTTCCTCGGCCCAATTTACTAGTCTGGCTGTCTCTGGCCTCTCCATCACCTAGATATAATAAAAGAGCTCTCCATTCTCGCAGTAACTCATTTCCCAGGATTCCTTGCGGTAAAAGGTATGTTCGATTTGTTCACAGAAACAGGAGGACACACGAGATGCAGTTACAGATTGTCATGGAAATTCTAACCAGAAAGAAAGAGAGACTGTAGATTCTTCGAACAACAATTATATTATAACATTTGCAAATCTGGAGCAATTAAAAATCCCTCCATGGTGCAGAGTTAAGGCTCAACGAACAAGAGTTGGGTCTCAGCTTTTATAGGTAGGTACAACCTCGTTTGTCTACGTGGCAGTTTAGCCGGTGTGTGAGGTCATGGTGGGTACATGTAACCTTTATTTAACTAGGCAAGTCAGTTAAGAACAAATTCTTATTTACAATGACGGCCTACCGGGGAACAGTGCCTTGTTCAGGGGCAGAATGACAGATTTTTACATTGTCAGCTCGGGGATTTGATCCAACAACCTTTCAGTTACTGGCTCTAACCACTAGGCTACCTGCCGCAAACATAGCATACAAAACAAGTGATATCAACATAGCATACAAAACAAGGGATATCAACATAGCATTCAAAACAAGTGATATCAACATAGCATTCAAAACAAGGGATATCAACATAGCATACAAAACAAGGGATATCAACATAGCATTCAAAACAAGGGATATCAACATAGCATACAAAACAAGGGATATCAACATAGCATACAAAACAAGGGATATCAACATAGCATTCAAAACAAGGGATATCAACATAGCATACAAAACAAGGGATATCAACATAGCATACAAAACAAGGGATATCAACATAGCATACAAAACAAGTGATATCAACAGTTTTGTTACAATCTAGGTGCTGCTGCTCAAACTAGCCTCTGATCTTCATATCTTCACATAGCTGTGCCCTTGAAAGAAACGAAAAGGACAGGATGGACCAAAAACTGTGGTCACTCTCAGACGGCCCTTTGTCTTTGGTCGCGTGACTAAATTACACAAAGACAAGAGAGAAAAAAACACTAGCTTCTTCATACATGACAGAAACAGACAGTGGAAATGTATAATGGCTTCATACCTGCGTATGTGCATAACACAGTTTGTCATTTTCCCACCATAAGTGTGACACCTACAAATGTCAATCATGTTGAATTCATGAATGCCGATGTCATAACAGTAGTGGTGTATGGGTAAAATCACTGGGGAAGCCAAGCCAGGGGGGGAAAAAACCTATGTGTTGTGATAATTGTGATGTTCCATCCTCTTAGGCCAGGGGCACAATGTATGAATTTATGGTTGGATCCGATTCACCAATATAATCATAGGCCAGTACGGATAATTAAGTAAAACCACAAGTTCGAGATGCAACAATTCAAATTTTCTTCTGGCAATGACGTTTGGTTTCATGTGATGTGATTAGATCGAAGCCAAATCCAAACTGGCTTCCCTTTGCATTTTTTAGGGGGTGGACCAGGATCATTTACACTTCAGCTTGCTCAGTTTAGCTCACTGCTGATTGGCTGTTATTGTATATATTTTTTTCATCAAGGGAGGCCAAAATGCTATGTGGCTTCGCTTGCATTCAATGCTATGGGCGGCAACAAAATCATACTCTTTTTCACAAGACTGCAGTCAGATAGATGGGCTACACATACAGAGACAGAGGGGGCGCTGTTTCGCTCGTTCGGGGCTTTCTCTAGTGTGATACATTCATCCTCTTGTAATTATTTTATGTTTTTGTTGATCAATGTTTTGGGGAAGTCTGGCTTCCCTTGGCATCCGTGAATACACGCCACTGCAATAGCATAGTGTTGCCTTTTGCGTTATAGCCTGGTTGAAATGTGTCGCATGTCCACACGTCATTTGGTGATTTTTCATAATTGCACACGTGACTGAAACCGATATACGGCTTTTTTTTCACGCGTCCCCCGCCACGCGTGAGAGAATCTATAGGCTTCACTGTAGAGTCCGGGGATTACGCGTCACATAACTGCAGTAGACTACAGCCTCCTCGTTCTCACTGGTACCATCATCACATACCGCGCTGCTGATCATTTAAGCAGGAGAACTAGTGTCTGCCAATTTTAGCATTTTTATTTTATGTAAGCTACCCGAGGGGAATGAGTCCTCCGTTTGCGGTTCTTGCGGTGTTGGCCGCTTGCCTTTGCGGTGTGCCTCTGCTGGTGGTTTGTAGTGACCATCTAAATTACAGACCCATCATCGGTAAGCCCTTCCGAATCAATCTATAGGGTGAATTTGTATGTATGAATGTTCCTTATATGCTGCTGCTGGTAATGTGTTATTCTAGAATGTTCTGGGACCATCATTGGAGCCTACCAATTTCCAACACGAAATTGTCAATTTTCTAGGAAGTGAAACAAGAGAAACTCACTTCAGAATGTCATCTTGATTGTATAGATTTGATAAATATCAAATATGTTTTATAACTTTTCACTGATCAACGTTAATCCTCATGTAGCCATTGCAGAGTTATAGACCGGCTGCTCAATATTTCGCCTTCTAAAAAGCAGGTTATTTAGAAATGCCTCAGGTGTGTATATAGGCTAAGTAGCAAAATAGTCTGTTGAAATCGCCCATAGACGTTGTTGAGAGAGAGAGAGAGATATAAGAAGAACAATGAATCTGTGAGATGATGATGCTGATGATGATGGCTGTATATATTAACCACACCTGTCTTCACAGTAACCTTTAACCCTATCCATCAGCTTTAAAGCAAACCAAGTGGAGGGTTTGTTGCTGTTTTTTTTTTTTGCTATTCAAAGGAATTGGGCCTTGTCCAAGAAACAGGAGCCTATCTCCAGTTTCTATAGCGTGAGGCAACTTGATGTACAACTACACCCACCTAGACATTATGCTAGTCTTGTTGTAGTTTTTTAATGGAAAGTGTATTGTTATTTCAGGTGTCCTGGCCCAGGAGAACATAGTAGGAGACCCTCATGCTCAGGGATCCTCCTACATCGCTGCTTCCTATGTGAAGTACCTGGAGAGTGCCGGAGCCCGAGTTGTTCCCATAAGAATACACCAAACAGATGAAGAATATGAGAAGATATTTCACTCCATAAACGGGTGAGTGAAATTATTGCTTGCTTATTATGTTTACTGTAAAGAGATGCCTTCATTCGGATAATTAAAATGCCAGGGACTATAGGCGATTTGGGGCGGCAGGGTAGCCTAGTGGTTAGAGCAGCCTAGTGGTTAGAGCGTTGGACTAGTAACCGGAAGGTTGCAAGTTCAAACCCCCGAGCTGACAAGGTACAAATCTCTCGTTCTGCTCCTGCTCCCACTGTTCCTAGGCCGTCATTGAAAATAAGAATTTGTTCTTAACTGACTTGCCTAGTTAAATAAAGGTTCCAAAAAAAAATTATGATTTGATTCTGATTGGTTGATTGGTTGATTCTGATTGGTTGATTGGTTGTTTTAGGTTGCTGCTACCAGGAGGGGACGTAGATCTGGAGACGTCCCAGTTCAGTCGATTGTCAAAGATCTTCTATGATCTGGCCATCAAGGTACATAATATAATAAACATCAAGGTACATAATATAATAAATGTATCAGTTCCGAACCCACCAAAACCCAATTAGGTTTTTATCCCTGATTGACGATGGCTGTTTTTGAAATTGTTTTCAGTAACTATTTAACAGTTTTAAATGTTGAGTATTCTGTTTGTTTCAGTTTAAGACTGCTCCCTTGTCCCTTGACCTTTCTATAAACAGTGTAGTGGTGGAGTGTCCACTATATTGCTTCCACCTGTTGGGCAGAACGTCCGGTTGATTCGTGGTCCTCTTGTCGTCGTTGTCGTTCCTCTCTCCATGCAGGCCAACGATGCGTCCGAGTACTTCCCTATTTGGGGTACGTGCCAAGGTCTTCAGCAGATGACCGTACTGACCAGCAACAAGAACCTCCTGACTCTAACAGACACCAAGGCTGTGGCCCTGCCTCTCACATTCACCCCAGGTCAGAGACAACACCACGTTTCTGTAGACTTCAGGAGTGAAGGCCTGTGTTTGTCTATGAATATTGATATTGTGCCTTGTACACTGCACAGACCATGTTTCCCCTCCATAGGAGTACAGGGCAGCGTTCATTTGGGCAGCAAATAGAAAGAAAAACATGTTGGACCAAAAGAAACTGACCATTGATCTTGACAATCCATTTTTGACCTTTTTTTTAAACTAGAATCTACAGTTGAAATAATAACCCCAGAGGCCACAGCTTTTTTTTTTACCAAAACAGTGAAGGGATGGGCCTGGAGAAATGTAACCACTCTCAAATTCATAGACCGAGCTATGGATGCAAGGACTGACCATCCATGATATAGTATAGATTTATCATGTGTTGAGGCTATACATTGTTTACATTCACATTGTTTTACAAACGTTAGAAGAAGAAGAATGTGTATATTTTGGGTTTCTGATTGGGTACGACAGGCATTTTATGTTCTTCAAGAATCAATGGGTATATATATATATATATATATATATATATATATATATATATATATATATATATATATATATATATATATATATATATATATATATATATATATATATATATATATATATATATATAAAAAATGTATGGAGCAACTAAGGATTCAAGCTTTTAATATTTGAGTTACCTTTGTTTACCACAGCTTCACAGAACAGCCGTCTGTTCAAGACCTTCCCCGGTAGCCTGCTACAGTCTCTGTCCGAGGACAACATCACCTCCAACTTCCACAGCTGGAGTCTGTCGCTACAGGTACTGTCTGATGACGTCAGTAAACACACATATGTCTCTGGTACTGTCGGACTGCTGGCTGACTTGTTTTTAGGACTGATAGACTTGTTCTTAGGGAAGGAAAGAGTACAGAAGTGACCACATAGTGTTTGAACAAACAATATTCTATAGAATTAAAATGGCTCTTTTTTAAAAAATTTAATTTATTGATTTAAAGACCGCTTTGTTTCGGGCAGCATGGTATTCATCAGGGTGAAGGCCATGCTGCCCAAACAACTCATCCGTTCGAAGGAGTTTGTTACATTGAACATGCCATACAAATAAAGGCATTTGTATTACATGAAGAGTGCCTTGGTCATCCTCGTTTTTTGTTGACCAATGAACCCCTTTTTTACCAAAGAGCAGCTATCTACAGAGCCCTACTATTGCGTCCTTATCAGTGCTTTCTTCCTAGTCTTTTCTACAAGCAGTATTCTGTATGTGAATTATTCATCTTGTCAAAACACTGAGCTGAAAGTGTAATACCACCTTCTCGTTCCGAGAATATCTGAAGACTTGTTTGAATGTCTGTGCGTCAGAGTTACCATGTACAGATTACCTCAACTGGCCTGTGTGTCAGAGTTACCATGTACAGATTACCTCAACTGGCCTGTGTGTCAGAGTTACCATGTACAGATTACCTCAACTGGCCTGTACCCCCGCACACTGACTCGGTACCGTTACCCCCCTGTATATAGCCTCGTTATTCTTATTGTGTTACTTTTTATTTTAGTCTACTTGGTAAATATGTTCTTCTTGAACTGCACTGTTGGTTAAGGGCTTGTAAGTATTTCAAGGTAAAGTCTACACTTGTTGTATTAGGCGCATGTGACAAAGTTTGATTTGAATATATATTGTCCTATTCCTTTGTAGACATTTCAGTTTCCTGTTTCCTAGACTAGAGCAAAATAAATATGTATGTATTTCTCAGCAACAATGTAACCTTTTTTTTTTAATTATTTTTTAAATTCCGGAACATTCCAAACTGAATGTAATGATTCATGTCACCAGAACTACAGCCGGAATGTCAAACTGAAACGTTTCTACAAGATTCTGACCACCAACACAGACGGCAGGAGAGAGTTCGTTTCTACCATGGAAGGTACTGTACGGTGTCTGAGCATGGCTAGAGGGACTTTAGTCACAAGGTTAATTTGGCAGTCAAATGTTGTCAGTGTTACTGGTAGGACTTATCACTTTTCAGCTGATATCTGTTAAGCTGGTCTTGGACAAACGTTTTACTGTATTTGAACAGACTGTTTACTGTAGGTAAACATTATGTAACCATGGGATCCCTGCAGATGTGTGTGTGTGTGTGTGCAATCCTTCACAAGCAGGGTATGTTGATTCACACGTATTCAACTCATGGGTGATGTTTTTACAATACATTTACTTCTGTGTGTTTTATCAATCGGTCATGTCCACAAGACTCCAGGTGCTAATCAGCCACACTGTACCAGGATACTAATGATCTGTTTTCTGCTGTCTAATAGCCCACACTGTACCAGGATACTAATGATCTGTTTTTTGCTGTCTAATGGCCCACACTGTACCTGGATACTGGAGTGATCTGTTTTCTACTGTCTAATGGCCCACACTGTACCTGGATACTAGAGTGATCTGTTTTCTACTGTCTAATGGCCCACACTGTACCTGGATACTAGAGTTGTTCTAGTATATATGTTCTCATGTCTGTTTTCCTGTTCTAGCATACCACTATCCATTCTATGCTGTCCAGTGGCACCCTGAGAAGAGTCCCTTTGAGTGGGTAGATAAACCAGGCATGGTCCACTCTGCTGCCTCCGTCAGAGCATCCTTCTACACAGCACATTTCTTTGTCTCCGAGGGTGAGTGATTTTAGTCCACTTTTCTTTAAGCAGGCAAATCAGTTAAGAACGACGCTGGCCTGGTGAGGGACTGTAGATTAGTTACTGGACTGTATGACGCTGGCCTGGTGAGGGACTGTAGATTAGTTACTGGACTGTATGACGCTGGCCTGGTGAGGGACTGTACAACGCTGGCCTGGTGAGGGACTGTAGATTAGTTACTGGACTGTATGATGCTGGCCTGGTGAGGGACTGTAGATTAGTTACTGGACTGTACAACGCTGGCCTGGTGAGGGACTGTAGATTAGTTACTGGACTGTATGACGCTGGCCTGGTGAGGGACTGTACAACGCTGGCCTGGTGAGGGACTGTAGATTAGTTACTGGACTGTATGATGCTGGCCTGGTGAGGGACTGTAGATTAGTTACTGGACTGTACAACGCTGGCATGGTGAGGAACTGTAGATTAGTTATTGGACTGTATGATTCTGGCCTGGTGAGGGACTGTACAGTTATTGGGCTGTACGACGCTGGCCTGGTGAGGGACTGTGGATTAGTTATTGGACTGTACAACGCTGGCCTGGTGAGGGACTGTACGACGCTGGCCTGGTGAGGGACTGTACGACGCTGGCCTGGTGAGGGACTGTACAACACTGGCCTGGTGAGGGACTGTACAACACTGGCCTGGTGAGGGACTGTACGACGCTGGCCTGGTGAGGGACTGTACGACGCTGGCCTGGTGAGGGACTGTACAACACTGGCCTGGTGAGGGACTGTACGACGCTGGCCTGGTGAGGGACTGTACGACGCTGGCCTGGTGAGGGACTGTACAACACTGGCCTGGTGAGGGACTGTACGACGCTGGCCTGGTGAGGGACTGTACGACGCTGGCCTGGTGAGGGACTGTACGACGCTGGCCTGGTGAGGGACTGTACGACGCTGGCCTGGTGAGGGACTGTACAACGCTGGCCTGGTGAGGGACTGTACAACGCTGGCCTGGTGAGGGACTGTACAACGCTGGCCTGGTGAGGGACTGTACGACGCTGGCCTGGTGAGGGACTGTACGACGCTGGCCTGGTGAGGGACTGTACGACGCTGGCCTGGTGAGGGACTGTACGACGCTGGCCTGGTGAGGGACTGTACAACGCTGGCCTGGTGAGGGACTGTACGACGCTGGCCTGGTGAGGGACTGTACGACGCTGGCCTGGTGAGGGACTGTGGATTAGTTATTGGACTGTACAACGCTGGCCTGGTGAGGGACTGTACGACGCTGGCCTGGTGAGGGACTGTGGATTAGTTATTGGACTGTACAACGCTGGCCTGGTGAGGGACTGTACGACGCTGGCCTGGTGAGGGACTGTACAACACTGGCCTGGTGAGGGACTGTACAACGCTGGCCTGGTGAGGGACTGTACAACGCTGGCCTGGTGAGGGACTGTACGACGCTGGCCTGGTGAGGGACTGTACAACGCTGGCCTGGTGAGGGACTGTACGACGCTGGCCTGGTGAGGGACTGTACAACACTGGCCTGGTGAGGGACTGTACAACGCTGGCCTGGTGAGGGACTGTACAACGCTGGCCTGGTGAGGGCCGACAGATGGCCTGGTTAGGGCCGACAGATGGCCTGGTGAGGGCCGACAGATGGCCTGGTGAGGGCCGACAGATGGCCTGGTGAGGGCCGACAGATGGCCTGGTGAGGGCCGACAGATGGCCTGGTGAGGGCCGACAGATGGCCTGGTGAGGGCCGACAGATGGCCTGGTGAGGGCCGACAGATGGCCTGGTGAGGGCCGACAGATGGCCTGGTGAGGGCCGACAGATGGCCGCCTCGCTTCACGTTCCTTGGAAACTATGCAGTTGTTTTTTTTTTTTTTACGTATTATTTCTAACATTGGTACCCCAGGTAATCTTAGGTTTCATTACATACAGTTGGGAGGAACTACTGGATATAAGAGCAGCATCAACTCACCATCATTACGACCAGGAATAGGACTTTCCCGAAGAGGATCCTCTGTTTGGACCACCACCCTTTGACAATGGATCGGATCCCAGCCGGCGAACCAAAACAACGTCACCGTAAAAGGGGCAGACGAAACGGTCTTCTGATCAGGCTCCGGAGACGGGCACATCGCACACCTCTCCCTATCATACTACTCAATGTCCAGTCTCTTGACAACAAGGTTGATGAAATCCAAGAAAGGGTAGCATTCCAGAGAGACGTTCTTTGCTTCACGGAAACATGGCTCACTCGAGACATGCTATGGGAGTCGGTACAGCCAGCTGGTTTCTTCACGCGTCGCGCCGACAGAAACAAACATCTTTCTGGTAAGAATAGTATGCCTTATGATTAAGGAGGCGTGGTGTGAATTCCTCACAATCAAATGTCGACCGCATTATCTACCAAGAGAATTCTCTTTGATTATAATCACAGCCGCATATATTCCCCCCAAAGCAGACACATCGATGGCCCTGAACAAACTTTAGTTTATGTAAACTTTATGTAAAATGGAAACCACACATACTGAGGCTGCATTCATTGTAGCTGGGGATTTTAACAAGGTTAATCTGAAAAAAAGACTCCCTAAATTCTATCAGCATATCGATTGTGCTACCAGGGCTGGCAAAACCCTGGATCATTGTTATTCTAAATCCGCGACGCATATAAGGCCCTCCCCCGCCATCCTTTTGGAAAAGCTGACCACGACTCCATTTTGTTGCTCCCTGCCTATAGACAGAGACCAAAACAGGAAGCTCCCGCTCTCAGGTCTGTTCAACACTGGTCCGACCGATCTGATTCCACGCTTCAAGATTGCTTCGATCACGTGGACTGGGATATGTTCCGCATTGCGTCGAACAACAACATTGACGAATACGCTGATTCAGTGAGCGAGTTTATTAGCAAGTGCATCGGTGATGTCGTCGCGAGACTGAAAGCGCAAACCACTGCTTTTAACCAGGGCAAGGTGAATACAAACAGTGTAGCTATTCCCTCCGCAAGGCAAACAAACAAGCTAAGCGTCAGTATAGAGACAAAGTAGGGTCGCAATTCAACGGCTCAGACACACAAGGTATGTGGCAGGGTCTACAGTCAATCACGGATTACAAAAAGAAAACCAGCCCAGTCACAGACCAGGATGTCTTGCTCTCAGACAGACTAAACAACTTCTTTGCTCGCTTTGAGGACAATACAGTACCACTGACACGGCACGCTACCAAAACCTGTGGAATCTCCTTCACTGCAGCCGACGTGAGTAAAACATTTAAACTTGTTAACCCTCGCAAGGCTGCAGGCCCAGACTGCGTCCTCAGAGCATGCGCAGACCAGCTGGCTGGTGTGTTTATTGTTCCTGTTCCCAAGAAAGCTAAGGTAACTGAGCTAAACGACTACCGCCCCGTAGCACTCACTTCCGTCATCATGAAGTGCTTTGAGAGACTAGTTAAGGACCATATCACGTCCACCCTACCTGACACCCTAAACCCACTCCAATTTGCTTACCGCCCAAATAGGTCCACAGATGACGCAAACGCATCCACACTGCCCTAACCCATCTGGACAAGAGGAATACCTATGTGAGAATGCTGTTCATCGACTACAGCTCAGCATTTAACAGTATAGTACCCTCCAAACTCATCATCAAGCTCGAGACCCTGGGTCTCGACCCCTCCCTGTGTAACTGAGTACTGGACTTCCTGATGGGTCGTCCCCAGGTGGTGAGGGTAGGTCATATCTCCACCCCGCTGATCCTCAACACTGGAGCCCCTCAAGGGTGCGTTCTGAGCCCTCTCCTGTACTCCCTGTTCACCCACGACTGCGTGGCCATGTAAGCCTCCAATTCAATCATCAAGTTTGCAGACGACACTACAGTGGTAGGCTTGATTACCAACAACGACGAAACGGCCTACAGGGAAGAGGTGAGGGCCCTCTGAGTGTGGTGTCAGGAAAATAACCTCATATTCAACATCAACAAAACAAAGGAGATGATCGTGGACTTCAGGAAACAGTAGAGGGAGCAGCCCCCTATCCACGTCGACGGGACAGTTGTGGAGAGGGTAGTAAGTTTTAAGTTCCTCGGCGTACACATCACGGACAAACTGAATTGTTCAACCCACACAGACAGTATCGTGAAGAAGGCACAGCAGCGCCTCTTCAACTTCAGGAGGCTGAAGAAATTCGGCTTGTCACCAAAAGCACTCACAAACTTCTACAGATGCACAATCGAGAGCATCCTGTCGGGCTGTATCACCACCTGGTACGGCAACTGCTCCGCCCACAACCGTAAGGCTCTCCAAAGGGTAGTGAGGTCTGCACAACGCATCACCGGGGGCAAACTCCCTGCCCTCCAGGACACCTACACCACCCGATGTCACAGGAAGGCCATAAAGATCATCAAGGACAACAACCACCCGAGCCACTGCCTGTTCACCCCGCTATCATCCAGAAGGCGAGGTCAGTACAGGTGCAACAAAGCTGGGACCGAGAGACTGAAAAACAGCTTCTATCTCAAGGCCATTAGACTGTTAAACAGCCATCACTAACATTGAGTGGCTGCTGCCAACATGCTGACTCAACTCCAGCCACTTAAATAATGGAAAAATGTATGTAAAAAATGTATCACTAGCCACTTTAAACAATGCCACTTAATATAATGTTTACATACCCTACATTACTCATCTCATATGTATATACTGCACTCAATACCATCTACTGTATCTTGCCTATGCCGCTCTGTACCATCACTCATTCATATATCTTTATGTACATATTCTTTATCCCTTTACACTTGTGTGTGTGTGTGTATATGGTAGTAGTTGTGAAATTGTTAGTTAGATTACTCGTTGGTTATTACTGCCTTGTCAGAACTAGAAGCACAAGCATTTCGCTACACTCGCATTAACATCTGCTAACCATGTGAATGTGACAAATAAGATTTGATATGAAGCACCTTTGGCAGTGATTACAGCCTCACGTCTTCTTGGGTATGACGCTACAAGCTTGACACACCTGTATTTGGGGAGTTTCTGCCATTCTTTTCTGCAGATCCTCTCAAGCTCTGCTATTTTCAGGTCTCTCCAGAGATGTTCAAGTCTGGGCTCTGGCTGGGCCACTCAAGGACATTCAGAGACTCCTACGTTGTCTTGGCTGTGTTGTCCTGTTGGAAGGTGAACCTTCACCCCAGTCTGAGGTCCTGAGCGGTCTGGAGCAGGTTTTCCTCAAGGATTCCTCTGTACTGTGCTCTGTTCATCTTTCCCTCAATCCTGACTAGTCTCCCAGTTCCTGCTGCTGAAAAACATCCCCACAACATGATGATGCCACCACCATGCTTCACCGTAGGGATGGTGCCAGTTTCCCCCAGACGTGACACTTGGCATTCAGGCCAAAGAGGCAAACTCCAAGCGGTCTGTCATGTGCCTTTTACTGAGGAGTGGCTTCCGTCTGGCCACTCTACCATAATGGCCTGATTGGTGGAGTGCTGCAGAGATGGTTGTCCTTCTGGAAGGTTCTCCCATCTCCACAGAGGAGCTCTGGAGCTCAGTCAGTGACCATCGGGTTCTTGGTCACCTCCCTGACCAAGGCCTTTCTCCACCGATTGCTCAGTTTGACCGGGAAGCCAGCTCTAGGAAGAGTCTTGGTGATTCCAAACTTCTTCCATTTAAGAATGATGGAGGCCACTGTGTTCTTGGGGACCTTCAATGCTGCAGACTTTTTTTTTTTGGTAAGGTTCCCCAGATCTGTTCCTCGACACAATCCTCTCTCAGAGCTCTACGGACAATTCCTTCGACCTCATGGCTTGGTTTTTGCTCTGACATGCACTGTCAACTGTGGGACATTTATATAGACAGGTGTGTGTGCCTTTCCAAATTATGCCCAATCAATTTAATTTACCATGGGTTTCTACAACTTGATTGGAGTCCACATCTCAAGGATGATTAATGGAAACAGGATGCACCTGAGCTCATTTTCGAGTCTCATAGCTAAATTTTAGAATACTTATTTTTGTTTTTTATACATTTGCAAACATTTCTAAACCTGTTTTCGCTTTGTCATTATGGGGTGTGTAGATTGAGGGGGGAATTTATTTATTTTTATTTTAGAATAAGGCTGTAAAGTAACAAATCGTGGAAAAAGTCAAGGAGTCTGAATACTTTCCGAATGCCCTGTACACGTATGTATACACTAGCCTGGTCCGACATAGGTTTGAGTTGAGCCAACTCCGTATTATTGTAATGCAACAGTATGGTTGGTTACACATACACTGAAAGCAAATATTAACTTAAGTATTGGTCCCATGTTTTAATTTTATTTTTATTATTTAGATCCCAGAAATGTTCTACACACGCAATAAGCGTTTTTTCTCTCATATGTTGTTCACACAATTTGTTTACATCCCTGTTAATGAGCATTTCTTCTTTTACCAAGATAATCCATCCACCTGACAGGTGTGGCGTGTCAAAAAAGCTGATTTTAAACAGCATGATCATTGCACAGGTGCACCTTGTGCTGTGGACAAAAGGCCACTCTAAAATGTGCAGTTTTGTCACACAATATAATGCCACAGATGTCTCAAGTTTTGATGGAACGTGGCAATTTGGCATGCTGACTGCGGGAATATCCACCAGAGCTGTTGCCAGAGACATTTTATGTGAATTGTTCTACCATAAGCCACCTCCAACATCATTTTAGAGAATTTGGCAGCATATCCAACCGGCCTCACAACCGCAGACCACGTGTAACCATGCCAGCCCAGGACCTCCACATCCGGTATTTGCACAACCAAATAATTTCTGCACAAACTGTCCGACGCCACCTCAGGAAAGCTCATCTGTGTGCTAATCATCCTCACCAGGGTCTTGACCTGACTGCAGTTCGGCGTCGTCACCAACTTCAGTGGGCAAATGCTCACCTTCAATGGCCGCTGGCACGCTGGAGAAGTGTGCTCTTCATGGCTAAATCACAGTTTCAACTGTACCGGGCAGACGGTTTGTATGGCGTTTGTGGGCGGTTTGCTGATGTCAACGTTGTGAACAGAGTGCCCCATGTTGGCGGTGGGGTTATGGTGTGGGCAGGCATAAGCTACGGACAACGAACACAATTTTGTATTTTATCGATGGCAATTTGAATACAGAGATACCGTGACGAGATCCTGAGGCTAATTGTCGTGCCATTCATCCGCTGCCATCACCTCATGTTTCAGCATGATAACGCAAGGCCCCATGTCACAAGGATCTGTACACAATTCCTGGAAGCTGAAAATGTCCCAGTTCTTCCATGGCCTGCATACTCACCAGACATGTCACCCATTGAGCATGTTTGGGATGCTCTGGATCAACGCGTATGACAGCGTGTTCCATTTCCCGCCAATGTGAAGCAACTTTGCACGGCCATTGAAGAGGAGTGGGACAACATTCTACAGGCCACAATCAACAGCCTGATCAAATCTATGCGAAGGAGTTGTCGCACTGCATGAGGCAAATGGTGGTCACACCAGATACTGACTGGTTTTCTGATCCACGCCCCTAACTGTTTTTTTTTAATAGGTACACTATCTGGGACCAACCAATTTTAAGGTATCTGTGACCCAACGGATGCATATCTGTATTCCAAGTCATGTGAAATCCATGGATTAGGGTCTAATTAATGTATTTCAATTGACTGATTTTCTTTATATAAACTGTAACTCAGTAATTGTTGCATTTTTATTCAGTGTAGTAGGCCTGTAGATGTGGGAGTATGTTAGTGTTTAAACACAGTTGGCTAATCTCTTCTGTTGTCCTACTCATCCTCCTATTCACAGCCATGAAGAATCATCACAAGTTCTCTTCAGCCAGTGAGGAGGAGAGGGCTCTCATCTACAACTATTCTCCTGTATTCACAGGTCTAGATGGTATATTTGTGCAAAATTATTACTTTGATTAGATTTAACAATTGATTATAGTCTCTTTAAACTGTCAAATAAACTGCATTTGTATTTGAGCTCTGATTAGCTGTAAAAAATAAAATGTTTTGGATCAGTGTTTATTGCAGATGTTGCTGTTGGATGATTCTAAAAATGTTTTTGTTTTTTTAACTTGGTTTGGAGTCTTGATGTGTTTTTAAAAAATGTTGAAATATATTGGATGTGAAGATATCGTTTTTATTAATGGGGAAAATATGTGCATTCTTACTGCCATTATGACAACTTGACTGTAACGTCGGAAAACAGAACCTGAAAACTGCCTGCACACGAATGCAAAAAGGATTCTGAATTCATCTGTTTGTAATGCATTTGATAGCACATTTTAGTGCCATCACAATAGTGTTTTTTATTGTTTACTCACCCAAATTAATGGACAATAAAGTCTGCAAACAAAACCTTGTTGACATTTGTTTCTTATAGCTCGATGCCAGCTGACTGGCCCAATATATCAATATGTGCTTGAATATTCAGATTCAAGCACATATACACAAGTACCTCCAGAATTGGGAGGTTATTTCTATAGTATACACTAGATGGCGCAATTGTATAATTTCATTAATTCAATTCAAGGGGCTTTATTGGCATGGGAAACATGTGTTAACATTGCCAAAGCAAGTGAGGTAGATAATTATCATATATCATATAGGCTACAAGCAATCCGACTATATAAGTACTACCAAAGCAGCATTTCACAAATGTTTATTTTTTTTCCATACATTACATGATACATAACAAAACAGTGAAAAATTTAAACTAACATGAAATTTAAAAAAAAAAGTTAAACACAAAATAATGAACATTTATAAAATCAATAACAACATATACAGTATACTTCTAAACTTCTCTCACTCGGTGTTAGCAATGGAACCTGGGGATAATTCTTATGCAAATGACATACGAGAAACCTGACATTTTAACACCACTGAGCAGCTCATATGATAGAGACAACGGCGCAGGAGCAATACAAGGAGCTGCCCACACACAGACCTACGGCTGGTTTCCCAACAAGCCTAGTCCTGGACTAAAACATTTTCAATTGAGATTTTTCCCATTAATAATGACAAAAGAGACCGAGTTCAGACCCACCAATCAGGAACATCAGAACCTACTCTTGAACTTTCCTGGGTCGTGTTCGTTAGGGAACTCAATGTAAAATGCTTTAAATTGTTTTGTTTTTTTACGAACGTTTGTTATTGGACCAGATCCCAAGTAGTCCTTCCCTGATTGTCAGTTTTCTTCCGTTTGTTGCCTAATGAACACAACCCAGGAGAGTTCAACCGTCCAATACATATTTTTTATTTTTTTATTTCACCTTTATTTAACCAGGTAGGCTAGTTGAGAACAAGTTCTCATTTGCAACTGCGACCTGGCCAAGATAAAGCATAGCAGTGTGAACAGACAACACAGAGTTACACATGGAGTAAACAATTAACAAGTCAATAACACAAAAAAAAAAATATATATATACAGATTTTAAAGAGCACATTGTGGCTATCTGCTTGTCTAGCGCAAAATAAAACAAACAGGAGATGTTATTCCTCCCTCCCTCCCTCTCATCAGCCATCCCACTCTCCTTCCAGCCACCCCTCTCATCCATTCCTCCCTCCCCTCAGCCATCCCACTCTCTCTTCCTCCCATCCAGCCATTCCTCCATCCAATCCCATCCACCCCTCAACTAAAGCGTTAGTTTAGTACCACATGAGATTGCAGAGGTGGAGGGCGGCTCATAATGTCTGGAATGGAGTAAACGGAACGGGGGCAAACACCAGGTGTTTTTTTTTTTTTGATGTTCCATTTCTTCTTTTCAGGCCATTACTATGAGTCCGTCCTCCTCAATTAAGGTGCTACCAACCCCTGTGTTTAGTAGCTTATCACTACCATATAAGATTGGACTATTCTTTGGGATGATCACACACACACACACACACACACACACACACACACACACACAGCTTGTATTTACGGATTTAAGCGTTTCTAACACTCCTCAGCTAAGCACAGTGTACGCTATGAGAGATGTGAACCATCTTGGTGCTATTGATTTCTCTCAAAAAAGATCTGAGCTCTATAGCTGACTGCGGACTAAAAACAAAAACACATATCCCACCATTTTGATGCAGAGACAATACTGTCAAGGCAGAGAAGATATATTTAAACCACAGTATGTCATTAGCTTCAGGGCCTCAGCAGAAATACTAGCAGCATGACATTACATTCATATTTACATGCCTTCTACAGTAAAGAGCCAAAAACATTATTCGCTGTGCTTATGATAAATGAATATATATATATAAATATTTATAAAATTGTAGGGGGGGGTTATCAAAGGGAAGCATCATAAATATGGCCAGCCTCTGTTGTTTTGCAGCCTGGTTACCAGAGGGGATTGTGCTTTAACCAATCCCTTGTTTGTTACCATGACAGCCTCAGTTGTTTTGCAGCCTGGTTACCAGAGGTGATTGTGCTTTAGCCAATCCCTTGTTTGTTACCATGACAGCCTCAGTTGTTTTTCAGCCTGGTTACCAGAGGTGATTGTGCTTTAGCCAATCCCTTGTTTGTTACCGTGCCACAGCAGCCAGAGATGACTTGCTAAAGCATTCAGATCAGGCAACCAAGCTAGATATTTGGCAAACTCAGTCTTGATTGTAAGGAGGCTGGGTATAACGGATGCTTCCAAATGATTGTGTGACTTTGAACTACGATCAGTGTGAACAGATCAGATACAGAGATGGCATTCCAACTTTACATAATAAAAGAAGAGCACAAAGTGTTTAACTCTGCATTCAAACATGTTAAACTAAATGCAATATTTCTAATAACTTCAGTAGTTCAACTACGAACATTTATACACGTAACAGAGGGATAACGTCTCTATTCGCTTCAATATCAATGTTTCCTCATTCTGAAAAGTCCCTGTAGCTGTACAGTGTTAAGTAATAGATGTGAATCATGCTTAGTTGACAAAAAAAAAGAAAGCAGAGTAGATGATCAAGTCCATATCATATAATCATAGTCAATTGATAAAACGTCTAAGTAGCTTTAATAAGTTGTTTAAAGTGACTTCTGATTACTATACTTTGTCTTTCTGTACTGAACACAAAAAATATATATATATAAACGCAACATGCAACAATTTCAACGATTTTACTGAGTTACAGTTCATATAAGGAAATCGGTCAATTGAAATGAATTCGTTAGACCCTAATCTATGGATTTCACATGACTGGGCAGGGACGCAGCCATGGGGAGCAAGGCCCAGCCAAAAATATTGAGTTTTTCCTCACAAAAGGGCTTTATCACAGACAGAAATACTCCTCAGTTTCATCAGCTGTCCGGGGAGGCCGGTCTCAGACGATCCCGCAGGTGAAGAAGCCGGATGTGGAAGTCCTGGGCTGGCGGTCTGCGGTTGTGAGGACGATTGGACATTCTGACAAATTCTCTAAAACGACGTTGACGGTGGCTTATGGTAGAGAAATGAACATTCAATTCTCTGGCAAGAGCTCTGGTTTAGAGTGGCATTTTATTGTCCCCAGCACAAGCTGCGCCTGTTTAATGATCTAATGCTGATTTAATGCTGTTTAATCAGCTTCTTGATATGCCACACCTGTCAGGTGGATGGATCTTGTCAAAGGAGAAATGCTCACTAGACTATAAACAAATTTGTGCACAAAATTTAAGGAAAATAAGCTTTTTGTGCATATGGAAAATTTCTGGGATCTTTATTTCAGCTCATGAAACATGGGACCAACACTTTACATGTTGCGTTTATATTTTTGCTCTGTATAATTTGACAGCCGATGCATTCACAAGTTTCACAACACTGATGTTTTGCGTCTTCATCATGAGTTTTCTTTTCTAGCCTAGTCCGACTCCCAGGTCTGTTTGTGCTGTCTTGCCACGCCAAATGTGACAGTGACCATAGAAGTTGGCAAGACAGCACAAACAGATCTGGAACCAGGCTACCTTCTCCTCTTCCACTCTTCTTCTCTCTACTAAACGGTGTGTATCCTCTTCCATATTAACCTCTTCCACTCTTCTTCTCTCTACTAAAGGTGTGTATCCTCTTCCATATTATCCTCTTCCACTCTTCTTCTCTCTACTAAAGGTGTGTATCCTCTTCCATATTATCCTCTTCCTTCACTCCAGGTTTGTTGACCAGGACCTGCCAGCCACTACTCCCTCCCTCCCCCACAGACCCAGCCGTCAGTCCGTTGGCGTGGCAATGTTTCTTCTCCTGTATCTCTGACTGCCCCCCCCCGTCACTCGTCACATCCAGGGTAGGGTTGTCATGGCAGCCGTTCTCCACAAAATGGAATTCCTCGCCTCGAGTCTTGGGGGGGAGAAGAAAGAGGAGAAGTTTTTACATAATCAAAACATAACGTTTGAAATAATTAAAACGAAAAACAATAATAATACATTTACAAGA
>NC_092163.1:78135029-78212529 GCF_045791955.1 Oncorhynchus clarkii lewisi | reverse complement strand
TGAATCAATCAATACCATTTATCAATCAATCAATCAATACCATTTATCAATCAATACCATTTATCTATCAATCAATACCATTAATCAATGAATCAATAAATACCATTTATCAATGAATGAATAAATGAATCAATACCATTTATCAATTAGTCAATACCATTTATCAATCAATCAATCAATACCATTTATCAATCAATGAATGAATCAATCAATCAATACCATTTATCAATCAATCAACCATTTATCAATCAATTAATCAATCAATCAATCAATACCATTTATCAATCAATTAATCAATCAATCAATACCATTTATCAAATAATAACAATCAATCAATCAATACAATTTATCAAATAATAACAATCAATCAATCAATCAATACCATTTATCAAATAATAACAATCAATCAATCAATATAATTTATCAAATAATAACAATCAATCGATCAATAACATTTATCAAATAATAACAATTAATCAATCAATCAATACCATTTATCAATCAATGAATCAATCAATTCAATGTTATTCATTTAGCCCTTCTTTTTTTTTTACAACAACATTGTCACAAAGTGCTTTACAGTAAATCTACAGTAAGTAAATCTACAGTAAATCTACAGTAAGTAAATCTACAGTAAGTAAATCTACAGTAAATCTACAGTAAGTAAGTCTACAGTAAATCTACAGTAAGTAAATCTACAGTAAGTGAATCTACAGTAAATCTACAGTAAGTAAATCTACAGTAAGTAAATCTACAGTAAGTAAATCTACAGTAAGTAAATCTACAGTAAGTAAATCTACAGTAAATCTACAGTAAGTAAATCTACAGTAAGTAAATCTACAGTAAGTAAATCTACAGTAAATCTACAGTAAGTAAATCTACAGTAAATCTACAGTAAGTAAATCTACAGTAAATCTACACCTACCATAGTCTTGATCTTAGGCAGGCGTCTCTGCCAGAAGATATAGATGAGACCAGACGCGATGATGACCACACAGACAGAACCTATGATCACCAGGACCACGAGCAGCTTCCCGTAGTCACTACGAGTCTGACTGGGCCTGGAGTGACAGGTGTTAGCGCTGCTGTAGTTCTGGATACCAATCTGGAACCAGACACACTGAACAGTTCAGTTTCAGTCAGACAGAATCCGTTTATACTTCGGACGGAGACCAGGCCGACCCATTTACAACCTTACATAGAAACAGAAGGATCTCACCTCATGTAAACCTCTCCTGATTTCGCCTAACATTGACAACATATCCTTGGTGGCAATAACTCCTAAAAGACAGTCAGAAATCACACAAACAAATGTTACTAAATAGCACACGAGTGAGCAACCGCATGAGAATACAGTGTTGTGGAGACATCTACGTGTATATATTCATGTCATTTGACAAAGTTTGGCTCGGGATCACATATTTCACAGTATTTCTATGAAACCTAGGTTTGAGAGCTTGACTGCAATGAGAAAGTGGGCCCCAGCTCTCTGGGCCCCAGCTCTCTGATGTATCTGGTACCGTGTTCGTTGGCCAGCGTGACGAGCAGCTGGTGGTCCTGTCTGGTGGGTTTAGAGAGAGAGATGAGCCAGGAGCCCTGAGGACTGTTCATCTTCCTAGAGAAGGTTGTCTCTAGCAGCTCCAAGAGCCGGTCTCCACTCTCCACACGGAACTCATCCTGAACATAAAACACAACAGGAGAGGTCAGAGGTTAACAGTGAAAAAAAACTAAAGGGGGCATCAGGTGACCTGGTTGTTGTCAGATCGATTTGGTTTGTGCTGTAGTTAGCTGTATAGAGGATCCAGCTGAAACAAGGACAAGAGGACAAGGTAGAAACAAACAGACGTACAAAATATGCAACTGTTTAACATACAAAATGGTATTCTGTGGGGAAAAAAAGAGAAGGTTGTGTGGTGATGACTCATGCTGTACGGAATAAATCTGCCTGGAAACTATGCCGTTGAACTAATCATGCTCCTTTGATGCGCTGCTGTTTTGTGGATCGGAGGGTTTCTGTCTTCCTCCCTGCTGGGTACTTGTGATTACTCTGTAGCGGTTGGCGTGACAACCAAAAAGGTCACATTGATTATAATTGCACGGCTTTCTGTTGTTTCCATGGTGACGGAGGGACTCTTGGGTGATGGAGAGGGATGATGTGGGGGGGGTGGAGAGGATTTGATTTAGATTTATTAGGATCCCCATTAGCCGACTCCAATGGCAACAGCTAGTCTTACTGGGGTCCGACACAACAAAAAAGATATTACAGACAAAAGAGGGTGGAGAAGAGGGGGGGTGGGGGTGGAGAGGAGAGGAGAGGAGGGGGGATGAGATGGATGGGGGTGGGGGATGGAGAGGAGAGGGATGAGGGTGGAGAGGAGAGGGGGATGAGGGGTTGAGGGTGGAGGGTGGAAAGGAGGGGGTGAGGGTGAGGGGGGAGAGGAGGGGGTGAGGGTGGAGGGTGGAGAGGAGGGGGTGAGGAGAATGTTGTAAACTGACTGTCAGAGGAAAGAAAGGTCCTGGGTTGCCTCACAGTGAAAGGGCTCCTGGTTGTCTCACAGTGAAAGGGCTCCTGGGTTGTCTCACAGTGAAAGGGCTCCTGGTTGTCTCACAGTGAAAGGGCTCCTGGTTCCCTCACAGTGAAAGGGCTCCTGGTTCCCTCACAGTGAAAGGGCTCCTGGTTTCCTCACAGTGAAAGGGCTCCTGGTTGTCTCACAGTGAAAGGGCTCCTGGGTTGCCTCACAGTGAAAGGGCTCCTGGTTCCCTCACAGTGAAAGGGCTCCTGGTTTCCTCACAGTGAAAGGGCTCCTGGTTGTCTCACAGTGAAAGGGCTCCTGGGTTGTCTCACAGTGAAAGGGCTCCTGGTTGTCTCACAGTGAAAGGGCTCCTGGTTCCCTCACAGTGAAAGGGCTCCTGGTTCCCTCACAGTGAAAGGGCTCCTGGTTTCCTCACAGTGAAAGGGCTCCTGGTTGTCTCACAGTGAAAGGGCTCCTGGGTTGCCTCACAGTGAAAGGGCTCCTGGTTCCCTCACAGTGAAAGGGCTCCTGGTTTCCTCACAGTGAAAGGGCTCCTGGGTGTCTCACAGTGAAAGGGCTCCTGGGTTGTCTCACAGTGAAAGGGCTCCTAGGTTGTCTCACAGTGAAAGGGCTCCTGGGTTGTCTCACAGTGAAAGGGCTCCTGGTTTCCTCACAGTGAAAGGGCTCCTGGTTTCCTCACAGTGAAAGGGCTCCTGGTTCCCTCACAGTGAAAGGGCTCCTGGTTTCCTCACAGTGAAAGGGCTCCTGGGTTGCCTCACAGTGAAGGACAACAATGGAGCTGTCTGGATCTATAGCCTGGTTAGACCAGACTGTACGCTACACACACAAGTGTTCAGGCTGGTTTAACCAGGATACCATCTAATGGCATCCCATCATGCCCTGTTGATTCAATTACACATTTACAAAATCAGAACTTTTCCCAACAAATGATTCTAAGAAACATCAGCAATTACAGTGCTGCAATATTACGGTCCTAAAATATGTTTACGATGTCACCTGGTGGCTAGACACGTTGTGGTTACTCACACAGTCAACGTTGTCTGACATGTTGAGGATGACGTACCCCTTCCCAGCCAGATCGCTCCAGTCCACACAGATCACCTGGTGGTTACATTAAGAGAGGAGGTAAAAGGAAGTTAGTAAGAGACTGTCAAACCAATCAAAAACTTCTAAATATATGGGGCTGAGTGATACACAGTACCATAGTGTGACCGGTCAGGTTCAAACCAGTCTCCTGTGTGCCACAAGAACGCCGAACTGAAGTTTGGTCATTACCTCAGGGGGCTAACAAGTCTTCAAGGAAAGGCTACTCCTCATAGGATCATAGTTTACTGAACCACCTCCTCTACTACATTATAGATTAGACATACTACTGAACCACCTCCTCTACTACATTATAGATTAGACATACTACTGAACCACCCCCTCTACTACATTATAGATTAGACAGACTACTGAACCACCTCCTCTACTACATTATAGATTAGACATACTACTGAACCACCTCAGATACATTAGAGATTAGACATACTACTGAACCACCTCCACTACATTATAGATTAGACATACTACTGAACCTCCTCTACTAGATTAGAGATTAGACATACTGCTGAACCACCTCAGATACATTATAGATTAGACATACTACTGAACCACCCCCTCTACTACATTATAGATTAGACATACTTCTGAACCACCCCCTCTACTACATTATAGATTAGACATACTACTGAACCTCCTCTACTACATTAGAGATTAGACATACTGCTGAACCACCTCAGATACATTATAGATTAGACATACTACTGAACCACCCCCTCTACTACATTATAGATTAGACATACTTCTGAACCACCCCCTCTACTACATTATAGATTAGACATACTACTGAACCACCTCAGATACATTATAGATTAGACATACTACTGAACCACCTCCACCACTACATTAGAGATTAGACATACTACTGAACCACCTCCACTACATTATAGATTAGACATACTACTGAACCTCCTCTACTACATTAGAGATTAGACATACTGCTGAACCACCTCAGATACATTATAGATTAGACATACTACTGAACCACCCCCTCTACTACATTATAGATTAGACATACTTCTGAACCACCCCCTCTACTACATTATAGATTAGACATACTACTGAACCACCTCCTCCGCTACATTAGAGATTAGACATACTACTGAACCACCTCCTCCACTACATTATAGATTATACATACTACTGAACCACCTCCTCCACTACATTATAGATTAGACATACTACTGAACCACCTCCTCTACTACATTATAGATTAGACATACTACTGAACCACCTCCTCCACTACATTAGAGATTAGACATACTACTGAACCACCCCCTCTACTACATTATAGATTAGACATACTACTGAACCACCCCCTCTACTACATTATAGATTAGACATACTACTGAACCTCCTCTACTACATTAGAGATTAGACATACTGCTGAACCACCTCAGATACATTATAGATTAGACATACTACTGAACCACCCCCTCTACTACATTATAGATTAGACATACTTTTGAACCACCCCCTCTACTACATTATAGATTAGACATACTACTGAACCACCTCCACTACATTATAGATTAGACATACTACTGAACCACCTCCTCTACTACATTATAGATTAGACATACTACTGAACCACCTCCTCTACTACATTATAGATTAGACATACTACTGAACCACCTCCTCCGCTACATTATAGATTAGACATACTACTGAACCACCTCCTCCACTACATTATAGATTAGACATACTACTGAACCACCTCCTCCGCTACATTATAGATTAGACATACTACTGAACCACCTCCTCCACTACATTATAGATTAGACATACTACTGAACCACCTCCTCTACTACATTATAGATTAGACATACTACTGAACCACCTCCTCCGCTACATTATAGATTAGACATACTACTGAACCTGCTGTATCTCCTGTGGGAAGTGTGCACCACGGAGGAGCTCTGCCTCCGTTAACAGCTCTTTTCCTCCATGCCTGACCTCCTGCTCCTCCTCATCATGCTTCTTTTCCTCCTCCTGCCTCCTCTCCTTCTCCTGGATCTCCTTCCCAGCGAACATCTCCTCGTCCTCCAGACGGACCGCTGAATCCTCCGTGACATCGACCGTTGGCGCCAGAGACGCCAAGGGGGCTGTGGTCAGGGGAGAGATGTCCCCTCCTCTCCCTGCTCTTCCCGAGTCACTCCTAGGTCTTCCAAGGACCACTGCCTCCTCTTCCTCTTCCTCCTCCTCCTCCTGGTCTTCTGTATGGGTGTTGTCCGACTGGAGAGGCCCAAGGCTGGGGAAGACACCTACCTCTGGGAGGGTTGGTCTGGAGGTGGAGGCATCAGGCTCAGGGGTGGAACTCTCCCTCTCCTCCTCCTCCTCCTCCTCCTCATCTGCTACGTCTACCTCCACTGTGTCTTCAGGAGTTGATTGTGAACCCCCGTACACTGGGACGTATTGTGGGTCTAAGGTGGTTGAGTCTACAGGAACCAGAGGGTCAGCAGCAGGGGTTGTGGGGGTGTTGGAGATTGGGGTGGTGGTGGTGTTGGAGGTGGTGGTGTTGGAGGTGGTGGTGTTGGAGGTGGGGGTGTTGGAGGTGGGGGTGTTGGATGTGGTGGTGTTGGATGTGGTGGTGTTGGATGTGGTGGTGTTGGATGTGGTGGTGTTGGATGTGGTGGTGTTGGAGGTGGTGGTAGGCAGGCTCTGGTTCTGGTCGTAGCCAGCCTCCAGGGGGAGGCCGCCGGACTCTCTCTCCATCTCCCATAGCTCCCGCTCCTGCCTCTCCACCGCATCCTTGAAGGGAGAGGTGTGATTTCCCTGTCTGGGTTCCTCCATAGGAGAGGTGGACGTCTGGGAGAGGGTCTGACTGTAACCTGAGACGAACAAGAAGAAATGGTAGTACTTGACTTTACAGTACAGAGATGACCTGGTATTTACTAGTGCACACAGTCCTAACCTATGATTTATTATAATGAACGCTCCTTAACTCTGTGTAGTGAAATATGTCAGTGTGACTGGGACACATGTATTATCCACAACACAAACAGACTGTCAATCCCTAGTGTTGCTTGATTTACAATAGACTGGGAGGCACCCTCCCCCCCAATACAGTCACACTGAAATATGATGTTCATATAGAACCGATTTCCCAGACATAAATCAAATCCATTTTTATTGGTCACATACACGTGTTTTGCAGATGTTATTGCGGGTGTAACGAAATGCTTGTGTGTCTAGCTCCGACAGTGTAGTAATATCTAACAATTTCACAACATATACCCAATACACACAAATATAAGTAAAGGAATGTAATTAAGAATATATACATTTATGGACGAGCAATGTCAGAGCGGCATAGACTAAGACAGTAGAATAGTGTAGAATACAGTAAATACATATGAGATGAGTAATACATGTATGTAAACATTATTAAAGTGACTAGTGTTCCATTTATTAAAGTGGCCAGTGATTTCAAGTCAATGTATATAGGGCAGCAGCCTAAGGTGCTGTCTCCTGTTATTGACTGATAGGACTATTACTCAGTCATCGGCTTCATCAATAAGTGCATCGATGACGTCGTCTCCACAGTGACCGTACGTACATATCCCAACCAGAAGCCATGGATTACAGGCAACATCCGCATCGAGCTAAAGGCTAGAGCTGCCGCTTTCAAGGACAGGGAGACTAATCCGGACGCTTATAAGAAATCGTCTGCCACACTGGTACCGCAGTGAAACATATCCCCATCCCCGTTCTTCTGCGCAATGCAAGGAATCATACTCAACTCAACTCAAGGAATCATACTCAACTCATGGAATCATACTCAACTCAACTCAGCTCAAGGAATCATACTCAACTCAAGGAATCATACTCAACTCAACTCAAGGAATCATACTCAACTCAACTCAAGGAATCATACTCAACTCAACTCAAGGAATCATACTCAACTCAACTTTCTCTCAGTGCAGACATAATGTAAAATAATTCTGCAGTACCCAGCCTGTATCTAGCCTGTACCCAGCCTTTACCCAGCCTGTACCCAGCCTGTACCCAGCCTGTACCCAGCCTTTACCCAGCCTTTACCCAGTCTGTACCCAGCCTGTACCCAGCCTGTACCCAGCCTGTACCCAGCCTTTACCCAGCCTGTACCCAGCCTGTACCCAGCCTGTACCCAGCCTTTACCCAGCCTGTACCCAGCCTTTACCTAGCCTTTACCCAGCCTGTACCCAGCCTGTACCCAGCCTGTACCCAGCCTGTACCCAGCCTGTACCTAGCCTGTACCCAGCCTGTATCTCGCCTGTACCCAGCCTGTATCTAGCCTGTACCCAGCCTGTACCCAGCCGTTACCCAGCCTTTACCCAGCCTGTACCTAGCCTGTATCTCGCCTGTACCCAGCCTGTATCTCGCCTGTACCCAGCCTGTATCTAGCCTGTACCCAGCCTGTACCCAGCCGTTACCCAGCCGTTACCCAGCCTTTACCCAGCCCACCACAATAAACAGTTCTGGGAATAAATACACCCATCTCAGCAATATCATCTTAATTTATATAGTGTGAGTGGTGGTGAGCATCTAGTGCTGCTGTTTGGGACATATTACCTGCTGCCATATATTAACTCTAAGATCATCCCTGTCCTCTTCTCACGAAAGAGTGGACAAGATATAGCAGGGGAACTCTGATGTCAGACAGAAAGGACATACCACTGTCATATACATACCTCTGAGGGACTTCCTGTCTAGACCAGTGATGTTGACTTGGTCTCTGACATCATCCCAGAGATGAACAGAGGACTGCAGAGGCTTGTTGTCGTCATTGAATAACCCCGAGGACTCCTGTCCCTGGGAGGTTAGGCCTGGTACTGTGGTGGGGCTGCCTGGAACTACAGAGAAGAAGAATACTTATTTACTTTATTGTCCACAAACACTTCGTGGATTATTTTGGGGATTAAATGCCTTGCTCTAGGATGATGATGCTAGGACTATGTCCCCAATAGATTTCCCTGCCGGGCATAGGATTTGAACCAGCGACCCTTTGGTTCCTGGTCCACTACTCTAATGTACCGGTCATCCTCTCCGGCTGCTCCTCCACATCTTGGTCCAGGTCCATGAGGGACAGAGGTGAGGGCTGGGAGGTGGACAGCAAGGTGGGTGGTCCATCACTCAGCAGGGCATCACATGACAGTAGGAAAAACAGTGTGGAGCCTGGAAAGAGAAAAGGAAGGAAATAGAAGAGGAAAGGGAGGAAAGAGAGGAGGAAAGGAAGGAAAGAGAGGAGGAAAGGAAGGAAAGAGAGGAGGAAAGGAAGGAAAGAGAGGAGGAAAGGAAGGAAAGAGAGAAGGAAAGATAGAGAGAGAAGGAAAGAGAGAAAGAAAAATAAATAGGAAAGGAAGGAAAGGAAAGAGAGAATGAAAGAAATAGGAAAGGAAGGAAAGAAGGAAAGAGAGAAGGAAAGAGAGAGAGAGAGAGAGAGAGAGAAAGAAAGAAATAGGAAAGAAAGAGGAAAGGAAGGAAAGAGAGAAGGAAAGAGAGAGAGAAGAAAAGAGAGAAGGAAATAGAGAGAGAGAGAGACAGAGATTTCCATCCATTACTAGGTATCCTTACTAGGTACCAGCTTACGTCGGGCTGTGAAATAAAGCATTACTAAAATAAGATTTACAAAATAAGATATCCTTACAAATAGAGACTCCAGTCAGGGACTGTTATCCCTGCTACCACAAGGCAAGCGGTACCGGAGCTCCAAGTCTAGGACCAAAAGGCTCCTCAACAGATTCTACCCCCAAGCCATTGGACTGATGAACAATTCATACAAATCGCCATCGGACAATTTACATTGCATGTGACAGATGGATATTAAGTTACTAAGTACTTGAGTGACACCTGTCAGTCTTTGACCTGTTAAGGAATGTGCTCCTGTCTGGTCCCAGTTTTAACCACAAATGGCTTAATACAGTCTAGAGTCCAATCAGCTTAATTCCACACTGTTTGAATATGTTGAACTATGAGCTCACACTGGGCTAAGCTCCCCTGTGGCTCCGTCACCAACCACATGACAAGAAGACTGAGATTCATTCCTTGTTCTCAAAATACATTTCCCATCCTAGCCATGGCTTTCTAAATGCTGAGTCACAGAGCCTTGCAGTTACTGTAGATAAGTAAGTCTGGCTCCTCTTTGACCAGGACAGTGAGGTCACAGATACATGGCAGAAAGCATCACCAAGACAAAGGTTTAGGCTATTCCTTATTCCCAAAACACACTTTCCAGGCTGTGGCTTTCTTTATGCAGAGTCACAGAGGCTTGTCGTTAGATAAGGACACGCCTTTACAGCTGGCATGGCTTCTATCACTGATTCAAACTCAAACACATCTCTGTTCTCTTCCTGGGTTGGTTCTGTCTGTCTGTCAGCTCTACAAACACATCCCTGTTCTCTTCCTGGTGTCTGTCTGTCTGTCGGCTCTACAAACACATATCTGTTCTCTTCCTGGGTTGGTTCTGTCTGTCTGTCAGCTCTACAAACACACCCCTGTTCTCTTCCTGGTGTCTGTCTGTCTGTCAGCTCTACAAACACATATCTGTTCTCTTCCTGGTGTCTGTCTGTCTGTCGGCTCTACAAACACATCTCTGTTCTCTTCCTGGGTTGGTTCTGTCTGTCTGTCGGCTCTACAAACACATCTCTGTTCTCTTCCTGGTGTCTGTCTGTCTGTCGGCTCTACAAGCACATCTCTGTTCTCTTCCTGGGTTGGTTCTGTCTGTCTGTCTGTCTGTCGGCTCTACAAACACATCTCTGTTCTCTTCCTGGGTTGGTTCTGTCTGTCTGTCTGTCGGCTCTACAAACATCTCTGTTCTCTTCCTGGGTTGGTTCTGTCTGTCTGTCTGTCGGCTCTACAAACACATCCCTGTTCTCTTCCTGGGTTGGTTCTGTCTGTCTGTCTGTCGGCTCTACAAACACATCCCTGTTCTCTTCCTGGGTTGGTTCTGTCTGTCTGTCTGTCGGCTCTACAAACACATCCCTGTTCTCTTCCTGGGTTGGTTCTGTCTGTCTGTCTGTCGGCTACAAACACATCCCTGTTCTCTTCCTGGGTTGGTTCTGTCTGTCTGTCGGCTCTTCAAACACATCTCTGTTCTCTTCCTGGGTTGGTTCTGTCTGTCGGCTCTTCAAACACATCTCTGTTCTCTTCCTGGGTTGGTTCTGTCTGTCTGTCGGCTCTACAAACACATCTCTGTTCTCTTCCTGGTGTCTGTCTGTCTGTCGGCTCTACAAGCACATCTCTGTTCTCTTCCTGGGTTGGTTCTGTCTGTCTGTCTGTCTGTCGGCTCTACAAACACATCTCTGTTCTCTTCCTGGGTTGGTTCTGTCTGTCTGTCTGTCGGCTCTACAAACACATCTCTGTTCTCTTCCTGGGTTGGTTCTGTCTGTCTGTCTGTCGGCTCTACAAACACATCTCTGTTCTCTTCCTGGGTTGGTTCTGTCTGTCTGTCTGTCGGCTCTACAAACACATCCCTGTTCTCTTCCTGGGTTGGTTCTGTCTGTCTGTCTGTCGGCTCTACAAACACATCCCTGTTCTCTTCCTGGGTTGGTTCTGTCTGTCTGTCTGTCGGCTCTACAAACACATCCCTGTTCTCTTCCTGGGTTGGTTCTGTCTGTCTGTCTGTCGGCTACAAACACATCCCTGTTCTCTTCCTGGGTTGGTTCTGTCTGTCTGTCGGCTCTTCAAACACATCTCTGTTCTCTTCCTGGGTTGGTTCTGTCTGTCGGCTCTTCAAACACATCTCTGTTCTCTTCCTGGGTTGGTTCTGTCTGTCTGTCAGCTCTACAAACACATCCCTGTTCTCTTCCTGGGTTGGTTCTGTATGTCTGTCTGTCGGCTCTACAAACACATCTCTGTTCTCTTCCTGGGTTGGCTCTGTCTGTCCGTCTGTCGGCTACAAACACATCCCTGTTCTCTTCCTGGGTTGGTTCTGTCTGTCTGTCGGCTCTACAAACACATCCCTGGGGTGGAGAGGATTTGATTTAGATTTATTAGGATCCCCATTAGCCGACTCTAATGGCAACAGCTAGTCTTACTGGGGTCTGACACAACAAAAAAGATATTACAGACAAAAGAGGATGGAGAAGAGGGGGGGTGGGGGTGGAGAGGAGTGGGGATGAGATGGATGGGGGTGGGGGATGGAGAGGAGAGGGATGAGGGTGGAGAGGAGGGGGGGATGAGGGGTTGAGGGTGGGGGGGTGGAGAGGAGGGGGTGAGGGTGGAGGGTGGAAAGGAGGGGGTGAGGGTGAGGGGGGAGAAGAGGGGGTGAGGGTGGAGGGTGGAGAGGAGGGGGTGAGGAGAATGTTGTAAACTGACTGTCAGAGGAAAAAAAATATTGAAAAATATTGAATTTCGCCTACTACTATAGCTCATAGATACACATGAAATAACACATTCATAAATGCCAAAAAAGACAGTTCAAAAATCTATCATAAGGAATGAGGGTTTTGTAATAAGTGTCTGTCCTATATCTAGGAGATATAAGAAAGCTCACAAAATATTTGTGGTTTTTTTGGAAACATATTTAACCCCTTATATTTGTTAGCACGAAACTACCTCCAGACTTCCATTCATTCATATGGGTTAACTTCCAAACTCGTAGAGCAGAACGGAGAACACTATTGTCTTATTGAGAGTCTTATCTTTCTATAGAGAGGTCAGTCATAGGCCTTCCGAGTGGTGCAGTGGTCTAAGGCATTCCATTGTAGTGCTTGAGTTGTCACTGCCAACCTGGGTTCAATCCCAGGCTGTGTCACAGCCGTGCGTGACCGGGCGACCCATGAGGAGGCGCACAATTGGCCCAGCGTCATCCGTTTTACATTTTCTGCATTGCCGGAAAGTTATCCTGCAACAGGCTGATCAAATTAAGATCCTCCTCTGAGTCCCCAGAACTTCTGGTGTGACTAACTGGGTTTGAACCTGTGTCTCAACCATGAGGCTGTGTTAGCGCGCCGAACTAAAGGCTGAAGCTCAGGGAGCTAACACAAGTCTTCCGGCAGGTCTCAGGCAATGTAAGGAATCATGGGAACGTGTTTCACTGAACCACATACTGGCCAACTATTATAGTACTGGTCTGGTTGTGTACTCTCTGAGTTTCCACATGGCTGTCTGCGTCTAACCTTGGGTACGTCCTAATGACACCTCAATTACCTATACAGTGCACTACTTTAGAGCAGGGCCCATAGGGAAAAGAGGCCCTTTTTTCACCAAGGGGCTGACGCAATAATGTGATCTACATCTAGCTTCAAGGACAAGACTAGGACATATGTATTCTACATCTAGCTTCAAAATCAAGACTAGGAGATATGTTTTCTACATCTAGCTTCAAGGTCAAGACTAGGAGATATGTATTCTACATCTAGCTTCAGGGACAAGACTAGGAGATATGTATTCTACATCTAGCTTCAAGGACAAGACTAGGATATATGTATTCTACATCTAGCTTCAAGGTCAAGACTAGGAGATATGTATTCTACATCTAGCTTCAAGGACAAGACTAGGAGATATGTATTCTACATCTAGCTTCAAGGACAAGACTAGGAGATATGTATTCTACATCTAGCTTCAAGGTCAAGACTTGGACAGCTGTATTCTATATCTAGCTTCAAGGTCAAGACTTGGACATCACCCAGGACTGAGACAAAACTTTACTTTGAATGCCACTTCATTGACCCATGACAGATAGAAAGGCTAAGTACTACTGACCATAATAATTCATACTCACACAACAACAACAACAAGAGCAACAACAACAAGAGCAACAACAACAAGAGCAACAACAACAACAAGAGCAACAACAACAACAAGAGCAACAACAAGCGCAACAACAACAACAAGAGCAACTACAACAAGACACTAAGTCATACCAAACAGATACCAGAAAACTGTTTATTTGACTTGGAACAGGATCTATGGAGGATCCCAGATTGTGATAAATATTCATTCCACAGTAAATCCAATGA
Source organism: Oncorhynchus clarkii lewisi (assembly GCF_045791955.1). Taxonomy (NCBI): domain Eukaryota; kingdom Metazoa; phylum Chordata; class Actinopteri; order Salmoniformes; family Salmonidae; genus Oncorhynchus; species Oncorhynchus clarkii. The sequence continues at coordinate 78,198,950 of NC_092163.1, read as the reverse complement.
TTTCCTTCCCTGACATCTCTCTGTTGCAGGCCAACTTCCTGTGTAGCTATTGTTGCTCCTTGTGTTATGTAGCAGCCCTTTGCAGGGAAATCATTTGGTTCTTTGCTCTCCTGCTGAGATCTGGAAGGGGCAATGTTGTTAAAACCTCTTGAAGCTAGTATTTTGATGTTTGGATAAAAAATGTTCCCAAAGTAAACTGCCTATTTCTCAGGCCCAGAAGCTAGAATATGCATATAATTGACAGATTAGGATAGAAAACACTCTATAGTTTCCAAAACTGTCAAAATATTATCTGTGAGTATAACAGAACTGATATTACAGGCGAAAACCTGAGGAAAATCCAACCAGGAAGTGATGTTTTTCTGAAACTACTCTGTTCCATTGCAAGCCTATCCTCCATTTAAAGGGATATCAACCAGATTCCTTTCCGTATGGCTTACACAGGGTGTGAACAGTCTTTAGACATAGTTTCAAGCTTTTACTCTGAAAAATGAGCGAGAATGATCACATCGCGTCAGTGGATAGCCAGATGTCCTTAGATTTGTTCATGAGCGTGCCACTGGAGCGAGACCTTTTCTTTCTCTCTTGTATTGAAAAGTTTACCGTCCGGTTGAAATATTATCGATTATTCATTGTAAAAACAACCTGAGGATTGATTATAAAAAAAACGTTTGACATGTTTCTACGAACTTTACGGATACTATTTGGAATTTTCGTCTGCCCATCGTGACCTGCACGACCCTGTGGATTACTCAACAAAACGTGCCAACCAAATTGAGGTTTTTGGATATAAAGAGAATCTTTATGGAAAACAACAAACATTTATTAAGAAACTGGAAGTCTCGTGAGTGCAAAAATACGAAGATCATCAAAGGTAAGCGATTAATTTAATTGCTTTTCTGACTTTCGTGACCAATCTACTTTGCTGCTAGCTGTTTGTAATGTTTTGTCTGCTGGGAGCTGTCCTCACATAATCGCATGGTTTGCTTTCACCCTAAAGCTTTTTTGAAATCTGACACGCCAGGTGGATTAACAACAAGCTAAGCTGTGTTCTGGTATATTGCATTTGTGATTCCATGAAAATGTAATATTTTTTGTAATTTAATTAGAATTCCCCCGGATGTTGACGAAAATGATCCTGCTAAAGGGATCGGTGCTCCAAGAGGTTTTAACCATCTGGTCTGGGCCTAAGGAACCACGTCCTTCAAATGTGCACTGCACTCACAGGCACTGCACCACACTGGGCATTGACTGTGTGATTCTTGTGTGTGTGTGTGTGTGTGTGTGTCTCAGCTACTTTGTTATCTCTATCTCAGGATTTCCAACGTCGTCTTCTTCATGGGGGTCAATATATTGATTAAAGACTATTATTCTCTGCTCTCAATAGTTTCCAGGATGCTGCTGTATGTGCACTCACTCACAATCCCTGCATCCCATTGGACATAATTCACATCCTTCACAATCCCTGCATCCCATTGGACATCCTTCACAATCCCTGCATCCCATTGGACATATATCACATCCTTCACAATCCCTGCATCCCATTGGACATCCTTCACAATCCCTGCATCCCATTGGACATCCTTCACAATCCCTGCATCCCATTGGACATATATCACATCCTTCACAATCCCTGCATCCCATTGGAGATCCTTCACAATCCCTGCATCCCATTGGACATCCTTCACAATCCCTGCATCCCATTGGACATCCTTCACATCCTTCACAATCCCTGCATCCCATTGGACATCCTTCACATCCTTCACAATCCCTGCATCCCATTGGACATCCTTCACATCCTTCACAATCCCTGCATCCCATTGGACATCATTCACATCCTTCACAATCCCTGCATCCCATTGGACATCCTTCACAATCCCTGCATCCCATTGGACATCCTTCACAATCCCTGCATCCCATTGGACATCCTTCACATCCTTCACAATCCCTGCATCCCATTGGACATCCTTCACAATCCCTGCATCCCATTGGACATCCTTCACAATCCCTGCATCCCATTGGACATATATCACATCCTTCACAATCCCTGCATCCCATTGGACATCCTTCACAATCCCTGCATCCCATTGGACATCCTTCACAATCCCTGCATCCCATTGGACATATATCACATCCTTCACAATCCCTGCATCCCATTGGAGATCCTTCACAATCCCTGCATCCCATTGGACATCCTTCACAATCCCTGCATCCCATTGGACATCCTTCACATCCTTCACAATCCCTGCATCCCATTGGACATCCTTCACATCCTTCACAATCCCTGCATCCCATTGGACATCCTTCACATCCTTCACAATCCCTGCATCCCATTGGACATCATTCACATCCTTCACAATCCCTGCATCCCATTGGACATCCTTCACAATCCCTGCATCCCATTGGACATCCTTCACAATCCCTGCATCCCATTGGACATCCTTCACATCCTTCACAATCCCTGCATCCCATTGGACATCCTTCACAATCCCTGCATCCCATTGGACATCCTTCACAATCCCTGCATCCCATTGGACATCCTTCACAATCCCTGCATCCCATTGGACATCCTTCACAATCCCTGCATCCCATTGGACATCCTTCACAATCCCTGCATCCCATTGGACATCCTTCACAATCCCTGCATCCCATTGGACATCCTTCACAATCCCTGCATCCCATTGGACATCCTTCACAATCCCTGCATCCCATTGGACATCCTTCACAATCACTGCATCCCATTGGACATCCTTCACAATCCCTGCATCCCATTGGACATCATTCACATCCTTCACAATCCCTGCATCCCATTGGACATCCTTCACAATCCCTGCATCCCATTGGACATCTATCACATCCTTCACAATCCCTGCATCCCATTGGACATCATTCACAATCACTGCATCCCATTGGACTTGACATTGATTGTGTGATTCTTCATCTTTAACCCATGTCATATGCATCTTTAGCCAATGGTGTATAGCTGATTGTTCTGAAGAGTTATCTCAGGACTTCCACTGTCGTCTTCTATCTCCTTCTTCTACCCAATCAGAAGGGTGATGTACATCTGATGGGGGTCAATACCATGATGAATGGCTATTCAACCAGCCGAGAATACTGTCCAATAGGATGATAGGAGAATGGGCAGCAGACAGAGGTTAGTGGACTTTGCAGCACTGCATTGGCAGATAGGGAGCTTTAAAGGGTAGATATTATGATGACCGTAACCCTTCACATGGGCACTCAATCACTGCAACACACCACACTGGACATTGACTGTATGCCTCTTCATAATTATCTTTAGCCAAAGCGCGGGTACGTACACTACAGGTCAAAGGTTTTAGAACAACAACTCATTCAAGGGTTATTCTTTATTTTCATTAAACTATTGTCTACATTGTAGAATAATAGTGAAGACATCAAAACTATGAAATAACACATATGGAATCATGTAGGAACCAAGGAAAACGTGTTAAACAAATCAAAATATATTTTATATTTGAGATTCTTCAAATAGCCACGCTTTGCCTTGATGACAGCTTTGCACACTCTTTGGCATTCTCTCAACCAGCTTCGCCTGGAATGCTTTTCCAACAGTCTTGAAGGAGTTCCAACATATGCTGAGCACTTGTTGGCTGCTTTTCCTTCACTCTACGTTCCGACTCATCCCAAACCATCTCAATTTGATTGAAGTTGGTTGATTGTGGAGGCCAGGTCATCTGATGCAGCACTCTCCTTCTTGGTCAAATAGCCCTTACACAGCCTGGAGGTGTGTTGGGTCATTGTCCTGTTGAAAAACAAATGATAGTCCCACTAAGCCCAAACCCGATGGGATGGTGTATCACTGCAGAATGCTGTAGTAGCCATGCTGGTTAAGTGCGCCTTGAATTCTAAATAAATCACAGACAGTGTCACCAGCAAAGCACACCCACATCATAACACCTCCTCCGCCATGCTTTACAGTGGGAAATAAACATGCAGAGATCATCCGTTCACCCACACAGCGTCTAACAAAGACACGGCGGTTGGAACCAAACATCTCCAATTTGAACTCCGGACTAAAAGGGCAAATTTCCACCAGTCTAATGTCCTCTGCTCGTGTTTCTTGGCCCAATCAAGTCTCTTTTTCTTATTGGTGTCCATTAGTAGTGGTTTCTTTGCAGCAATTCAACCATGAAGGCCTGATTCACACAGTCTCCTCTGAACAGTTGATGTTGAGATGTGTCTGTTACTTAAACTCTGTGAAGCATTTATTTGGGCTGCAATTTCTGTAACTCTAATGAACTTATCCTCTGCAGCAGAGGTAACTCTGGGTCTTCCATTCCTGTGGCGGTCCTCACGAGAGCCAGTTTCATCATAGCGCCTGATGGTTTTTGCAACTGCACTTGAAGAACATTTCAAAGTTCTTGACATTTTCCGGATAGACTGACCTTCATGTCTTAAAAGTAATGATGGACTGTCGTTTCTCTTTGGTTATTTGAGCTGTTCTTGTCATAATATGGACTTGGTCTTATACCAAATAGGGCTATCTTCTGTAAACCAACCCTTCCTTGTCACAACACAAATGATTGGCTCAAATGCATTAAGAAGGAAAGAAATTCCACAAATTACCTTTTAAGAAGGCACACCTGTTAATTGAAATGCATTCCAGGTGACTACCTCGTGAAGCTGGTTGAGAGAATGCCAAGAGTGTGCAAAGCTGTCATCAAGGCAAAGGGTGGCTATTGGAAGAATCTCATTTGTTTAACATTTTTTGGTTACTACATGATTCCATATGTGTTATATCATAGTTTTGATGTCTTCACAATTATTGTACAATGTAGAAAATAGTTTTAAAAAATAAAGAAAAACCCTTGAATGAGTAGGTGTTCTAAAACTTTTGACCGGTAGTATAAACTCTGTGTGTGTGATTCACACAAGTGCTTCGGCTGCTTCATCTCTATAGCATGCTCTCTATCTCCTTATATCCATATCATTCCACATCAGTGATCAATCACTTACCTGTCCTGCTAAGTACATTCATGAGGGTCAATAGTATGATTAATGACTATTCTACCTGCTTTGAATGGGTTCCAGGATGCTGCTGTGTCCTGTAGGAGGATGGCAGGGCTACAGACAGAGGGATGTTGACTTTGCAGCACTGTGTAGGCAGCTTTAGCTGTGGGTAGTAGTGAAATGCATAGTGCCTGTTCTCTGGCTGCCTACAGTGTACATTTCTCACAGCAGAAAACTGTTGAAAGTGAACAGGCTGCGATTAGCAGGTTTATATGTGTATACAGTGCATTCGGAAAGTATTTAGACTTCTTGACTTTTTCCACATTTTGTTACGTTAAGGCCTTATTCTAAAATTGATTACATTAATGTTTTTCCTCATCAATCTACACACAAACCCTATAATGACATCTCAATACCACATAATGACATCACAATACCCCATAATGACATCACAATTCCCCATAATGACATCACAATTCCCTATAATGACATCACAATTCCCCATAATGACATCACAATTCCCCATAATGACATCACAATTCCCCATAATGACAAAGAGAAAATAGTTTTTTTTATTCAGACCCTTTGCTAAGAGACTTGCAATTTAGCTCAGGTGCATCCTGTTTCCATTGACCTTCCTTGAGATGTTTCTGTAACGAGTGGAGTCCACCTGTGGTAAATTGATTGGACATGATTTGGAAAGGCACACACCTGTCGATATAATGTCCCACAGTTGACAGTGCATGTCAGAGCAAAAACCAAGCCAGGAAGTCGAAGGAATTGTCCGTAGAGCTCCGAGACAGGATTGTGTCGAGGTACAGATCTGGGGAAGGGTACCAAAGCATTTCTGCAGCATTGAAGGTCCCCTAGAACACAGTGGCCTCCATCATTCTTAAATGGAAGAAGTTTGGAACCACCAAGACTCTTCCTAGAGCTGGCTGCCCGGCCAAACTGAGCAATCGGGGGAGAAGAGCCTTGGTGGTTCCAAACTTCTTCTATTTAAGAATGATGGAGGCCACTGTGTTCTAGGGGACCTTCAATGGTGACCAAGAACCCGATGGTCACTCTGACAGAGCTCTAAAGTTCCTCTGTGGAGATGGGAGAACCTTCCAGAAGGACAACCATCTCTGCAGCACTCCACCAATCAGGCCATTATGGTAGAGTGGCCATACAGAAGCCACTCCTCAGTAAAAGGCTCATGACATCCCGCTTGGAGTTTGCCAAAAGGCATCTAAAGACTCTCAGACCATGAGAAACAAGATTCTCTGGTCTGATGAAACCAAGATTGAACTCTTTCGCCTGAATGCCGAAGCATCACATCTGGAGGAAACCTGACACCATCCCTACCGTGAAGCATGGTGGTGGCAGCACCATGCTGTGGGAATGTTTTTTCAGCGGCAGGGACTGGGAGACTAGTCAAGATCGAGGGAAAGATGAACAGAGCAAAGTACAGAGAGATCCTAGATGAAAACCTGCTCCAGAGCATTCAGGACCTCAGACTGGGGTGAAGGTTCACCCTTCTAACAGGATAACGACCCTAAGCACACAGCCAAGACAACATAGCAGTGGCTTCAGGACAAGTTTCAGAATGACCTTGAGTGGCCCAGCCAGACCCCGGACTTAAAACCGAACTAACGTCTCTGGAGAGACCTGAAAATAGCTGTACAGCGACGCTCCCCATCCAACCTGACAGAGCTTGAGAGGATCTACAGAGAAGATTGGGAGAAACTCCCCAAATTCAGGTATGCCAAGCTTGTAGCATCATACCCAAGAACATTCGAGGCTGTAATCACTGCCAAAGGTGCTTCGACAAAGTACTGAGTAAAAGGTCTGAATACTTATGTAAATGTGATATTTGTATTTTATTGATTTATTTATTTATACTATTGCTAAAATCTCAAACCTGTTTTTGCTTTGTCATTGTGGGGTATTGTGTGTAGATTGATGAGGAAAAAAACAATTGAATCCATTTTAGAATATGGCTGTTACGTTAAAAATATGTGGTGAAAGTCAGAGGATCTGAATACTTTCCAAATGTAATAATCACTGAGAAACAATCACGGTTTTGGATATTGAATCCTTCCTGATGTCGTGAGCCAGCCAGCCAGCCAGCGCAGTGGAAAGCATTGTGTTGAAGTAAACACATTTCGCAGAGCCAGTGGAGGGAGGGAGTTTCAGAAAAGCCTATAGGCTACTGTACCGAAGTGCTGTCCTTGTTCTTTTGTGCCTGCATAGTGCTTAAAACAGATGTCAGCACTACCGTAAATGTCAGCACTACTGTAAATGTCAGCACTACTGTAAATGTCAGCACTGGACCAATAGAGCGACAAGGTAATATTCTCATTGGCTGTTATGGAAATAGGACAGAAAATAATACAATCCCCTCATAAAAAACGATGAAGTTGGTAAATGATTTCCCTGAGTCTGGATGTGGTGAAAGGATATAGAAAAAGGGTGTAGCCTGGTTCCATACCAACTCCTCTGACTACCGCTTTCATTGAACCATAAGGAGACTCCTCTGACTACCGCTTTCATTGAACCATAAGGAGACTCCTCTGACTACCGCTTTCATTGAACCATAAGGAGACTCCTCTGACTACCATTTTCATTGAACCATAAGGAGACTCCTCTGACTACCATTTTCATTGAACCATAAGGAGGCTCCTCTGACTACTGTTTTCATTGAACCATAAGGAGACTCCTCTGACTACCGCTTTCATTGAACCATAAGGAGACTCCTCTGACTACCGTTTTCATTGAACCATAAGGAGGCTCCTCTGACTACTGTTTTCATTGAACCATAAGGAGACTCCTCTGACTACTGTTTTCATTGAACCATAAGGAGACTCCTCTGACTACCGTTTTCATTGAACCATAAGGAGACTCCTCTGACTACCGTTTTTATTGAACACAAGTAGACTCCTCTGACTACCGTTTTCATTGAACCATACAATACAAGGAGTTGGCTAGAGCACTGAGTGGCAACACTAATTAGTGGCCTCTGTTGTGATGGTTTACAATGTTCCATGCAATCAATATCTGTCAGGCACAGTGTCACTACAATTAAACTATGGGTTGAGGGGGTTGAGTGGTAAAGCCACTTAACTCAGAAGGAAAACACGTGCTCCACTGACTGTCAAGATAAATGTGTGTGCTCTCTAGTAACGGGATAACTTCCAACCCGGTTTGACTGTGCTGTGCTCGTTGTGTCCAGTATAATGACTAGCCTGTAGGAACTTCATTACAGCCTACATATAACTGGTTTTCCTTAGATAATCCATTCTAGATCTAAACAATCCAGCTCCTCGTGAGTTGGGTGTTGCTTCTCAACTGTCTGAGGACAGACAGACTTGTTTGTCTAGGCTGTGTACTACACAGGAACAGGAAAACATTGGTACTGCACTGTAAACTATCATATTTATTGTTTTGACATCTATTTTAAAATCTGAATCATCTCATGATGTCAGATTAACAAAAAGAAAAACAATCCTATATTTTAAAACACGCTGGTTTCATGTTTAAACACAGGTCTAATTGAATTCACTACTGCACCAATCAGTGGGTCCACTTTTATAATTAGCCTCACAATGAGTCACATTCAACATTCTCTTCTTTTCAAGTAGGAGATATGACAGAGCATAACTACATGGGTTTTCTTTGGATACATACAGGCCTCCCTTTGTTGGGCAACAGACTTATGATGACAATTTTATGCATCTGTGAATATTGCATTGGAAAACACGGCGTGTGATTTATGATTGCTGCAGAAACGCACTCAGTGAGACATATTGAGCTTTTGTTGATGATTCATAGTAGGAAGATGATCCTGTTAGAAAACACGAATAACCATTTAAACAATTACAAATTATATAATTTTTTGTATCAATGTTTCAACAACCAAGCAATATTCAATTGAAAGAGACGGAGCGCGTAGTTTACATTGATTTGGGCTATCATGCGACACCAATAACAGTAACTACACTACAGTAGCGGACCTGCCATAATAAAAACAAGACTTACCGAATAAAAGCGGGCGAAGCAGGCCTGCCATGACTGCAGCAAAAACAATTCCACACTATTTAGAACTGTTGTTGTTCGTTGTTTTTCAGCTGTAGCGGGCGGAGAGAACGCACCTCATCGCATACTGGCTGGTTAAGAAAAACGCTAAGCGTGATAAGCGTCTGAACTTGGATGCTCCGGTTCACGATTATCTGCGTCTCTCTCAGCGCTATGTGTGTGTGGAGACAGGCTAGCACTGACAGATGCTGCCACTATGGTGCTTTCAATACAACTCGGAAACTCGGTATCTCCGAGTTAAAAATGTATGTACGTTATTGGTCTATTCTGATATTTTACCAAATGGGAAACTCTGGCACCATTTCTTCAACGAGTGTGCAAGTCGGACATTTCCGAGTTGTCTTGAACGCGGCATATGACAACGCCTGTATGTGCGGGCATAAGCATCAGAGTAAGTCACATAATGTAAACAATGAAACTTCAGAGGTAAACCCTCTCGTCTGAATTAAATGTTGACAGTCACATTCTTTCGTGTAAATGATAGTGATTCATTTAAACTAGAAGAACAGGCCTTTATGTATTCTACCAATTGTACCCCACACACCCACAATTGTGTTTTCTGATAAAAGAGCTGTAGAGATGAAACCTGGTCTCAGGGCATATCGTATTATTATTTTTTGGACACTCTATTTAGTATGACATGTTATGTTTTGTATTAACTTGTGGGTGTCCATCATGGTATGATATGTTACGAAAGTGCAATTCCTACAATGTTACAAATGACATTTCGTAAAATATATCATATCATACCATGACGGACATCCACAAATTTGTTGTAGCTAACAACATGTGAAAAATGTCAAGGGGTCTGAATACTTTCCGAATGCACCGACGATGTCATCAATGATGTCGTTGGCGCCCCCCCATTGGGTTGTGCCGTGGCGGAGATCTTTGTGGGCTATACTCGGCCTTGTCTCAGGATGGTAAGTTGGTGGTTGAAGATATCTCTCTAGCGGTGTGGGGGCTGTGCTTTGGCAAAGTGGGTGGGGTTATATCCTTTCTGTTTGGCCCTGTCCGGGGGTGTCCTCGGATGGGGCCACAGTGTCTCCTGACCCCTCCTGTCTCAGCCTCCAGTATTTATGCTGCAAACCTGAATCAGGTACACCAGCTCTGAATGGGACAAAATTCACCCAACTTATTGTGGGAAGCTTGTGGAAGGCTACCTGAAACATTTGACCCAAGTTAAACAATTTAAAGACAATGCGACCAAATACTAATTGAGTGTATGTAAACTTCTGACCCACTTGGAATGTGATGAAATAAAAGCTGAAATAAATCACTCTATTATCCTGACATTTCACATTCTTAAAATATAGTGGTGATCCTAACTGACCTAAAACAGGGCATTTTTACAAGGATTAAATGTCAGGAATAACATTTAAAAAATGGGAGTTTAAATGTATTTGTCTAACGTGTATGTAAACTTCCAATCTGTGCCAGTGAAACAGTCTTGTTGCTTAGCATCCACTTTATCGGATGCTTTGAGCGAGTCACTACTACTTCCTGTTTAAATGTTTGCTTGTAAGAAGGAGTTATGGTCTGATTTGCCAAAGAGATATCGATGGAGGGCCTTGACACCTTTCTGTGTGTGGAATAAAAAAAGGTCATCTCGGGTGGTCACCTCTAGTTGCACAGTGGACATTGCTGGTAGTCATACGGAGTTAAGCAAACGTAAATGGAACGTTGTTCTTTTTATGCACTTCTCCCTCTTGAACTTATACATGAGAATAGCATGCTAATCACCTGCTATTCATTCAGGGTGGAGATTTAAGAAATGTAGGTGTGTCTACAGATAACACCCAGAACCGTGGGACATGGAGGTGCTAAGGGTGTTTGCTGCACCCCCTGAAAAATGGGAATAAAATCGTCACGGAACGGAGTGCAAACCAAGCCCTAACAGTTTGAGCCCGAATTGGCTGTCGTCACAGTTCTGGTTAGAGCAGGCAACAGGGGAAGGTATTATTCTATGTACACTAACTATTATGGCTAACCTCCCTACATTACCATGGGATATAAGAACTGAATGTGGCAATTCTCAAATGAATCAAACCACTATTTTTGATTCAATAAATTGTGTCTGTAAACGCTTTCCAAACATGTTATAATTCAAACATACTTTCCTAACCCCCAAATGAGTCTAAATAATAGACAAGACAGAGTATTTTTTTTTTTTTACAACTTTCAAATTGGTGATTAAAACAGAGATGAATATGCATATATTTAGATGGATTTCTTTAAATTGATCCTTATTTTCTGAACCCGTTCTCTCAAATGTATTCTAGTCTGGCAACAAAATGTGCATTAGTAAAGATAAAATGTACTGAATGAACACCCTCTTGAAAACACCCAAGAGAAAATCTGTCGGTAAGAAAGTGTGAGAGTATTCAGCATGCGTAATGCAAAAGCCCGTTACACACCTTCATAAGGTAAAGCCAGAATACCAACTACTGAGACGTGTGTAGGAAAGGTCATTTCTTTTTTTAATCGGAAAAAGGGGCCTTGGTAAATAGTATGCTCTGCGGTTTTAGCATGACACAGTCGACCTCAGGACAGCAAAACATCAGATCACGCACCACTACACCTACAGATGTCGATGCCTTGCAGCGATGGCAGGTGACAATCGTCCACAAAGGTTGATTTAGGTCCTTTAAGCTTAAAAAGGACCTATATTTATTTGTTAAATTTAACTAGGCAAGTCAGTTAAGAACAAATTCGTATTTTACAATGACGGCCTACACCCGGGCCAAACCCTCCCCTAACCCAAACCGGACGACACTGGGCCAATTGTCCGCCGCGCTATGGGACTCCTAATCGCAGCTGGTTGTGATACAGCCTGGAATCAAACCAGGGTGTGACACCTCTAGCACAGAGATGCAAGTGCCTTAGACGGCTGCGCCACTCGGAGATCTCGTCTTCAGTACATTCAGGGTGATGACATGCTTCAACAAATGACATTTATTACCAAAACATTATCACAGAATTCTAGTCACAGACCAGAACAGGAAGTCATGAAGGTCATCAGAAAGTCATTGGTCCAGAAGAAAATAATATTACATCATATTTCAGTGTCAAGAAGATCATCTGACCTGAAATCAGATTATCTAATAAAAATAAGACATTAATACTCAGTTGCACGTCAAAAAGTCAGTTACAAAAAACACACAAGCTGTGTTCCAAAATGTAAAAGTAGAAAGTAGTTTGGAATGAAGGTATATAGGCTACGTTCACAAAACTTGGTACATTAACAGATACAAATTGTAACATTGATCGCATTAAAATTGGGCCATTTTGTTTCCTATTAGGATTCTTCTTTTAACCAACAACAGGATGACAAACATTTACAACTATTTACACATCCAGACAGGCTGTGTCCCAGAAAAATAAATCACACCCCTATGGGCCCTATTCAAAAGTAGTACCCTACATATGGAAAGGGTGAATTTAGAACACAGACAGAGGCTAGTCTTTTTTTTTTTACCCAGGAAACAGATTTAAAACTGCTGCAGGATCAGCTTCTTCTTCGTGTCGTGAGAGAACTTGTTGGATCTGAACGCGTCGCTGTCATAGAACACTGACAGGTTGTGGATGCTGATCTGTCTGGCCTGGGGAAGGAGAGAGCACAAACAATAATTCATAAACTATAGCAGTGTTGACAACAACATGTTAACAAGATATTCCCCCCCCCCGAGGGGAAGAATAGAAATAGATAGAGTTGAATCAAGTTGACATTATTGAGATTATGCCAAAGCTTAGCATCTCGCTAGACAACAGACGAGGGAGAGGAGACGAAACCATCAGAATATTGAGATGGCACCGTGATTAGCAGCTTGGTATAATAGTACATTACAGAGGAAGACATTTTACACCATTCGTTAAGACAACAACTGCTCATTACCTTGTCCACCAGGTCTTTCTCTGGGATCTCGATGGTGTCCTGCTGTGCTCCGTACCGGTTCCTCTGATACGCCACCTGCTCTGACACCAGCTGCTTCAGGATGAACAGCAGCAACTCATTGTTGTCTCGTCTGAACGCCAGGTAACGGGCAAACGTCTAGAGCGAAGAAGAGGAAGAAGTTGGTTTCAGAGTAAACAGCAGCCAGTTGTCCTGTATGAAAACCAGTAAACGAGGGAGGAAGACAGGTTGATTTCAGGATGTCACTAGAGGAAGTGACTAGCAAGCCTCCTCCTAGGACTGGTTTCCCAGACACCAATTCATATCCATTGAAAGTGAACTTTTGTAGAGGACCCAGGCCCCTAATGCCGACGCCCCAGGCCCCTAATGCCGACGCCCCGAGGCCCCCAAGGCCGACGCCCCGAGGCCCCCAAGGTCGACGACCCGAGGCCCCCAAGGTCGACGACCCGAGGCCCCCAAGGTCGACGACCCGAGGCCCCCAAGGTCGACGACCCGAGGCCCCCAAGGTCAACGACCCGAGGCCCCCAAGGTCAACGACCCGAGGCCCCCAAGGTCAACGACCCGAGGCCCCCAAGGTCAACGACCCGAGGCCCCCAAGGTCAACGACCCGAGGCCCCCAAGGTCAACGACCCGAGGCCCCCAAGGTCAACGACCCGAGGCCCCTAAAGTCGAGGAATCCGTTCCTGTGCTTACCTTCCTCATGCTCCTCATGACGCTGAACTTCTGAGTGTCGATGAAGCTCTCCAGCATGACTCGGATGGCCATGTTGACATCATCCTCCACTACGTAGTCTCGGAGGTGCATCCTGGCGTGGGCCTCCGCCATGCGGATCATTGACTCGATGTGGCGCACCGTGATGGGGATGCTGCCTGTCGCCTAGAGAGGAATACATAGATCTATTACTGATAATAAACCCATGATGAGACACTGGATGTGACGGGGAGCCTGTCTGTCTCCTACTCAGTAATAACACACACAAGACGGTACACTAACAGGGATGTGATCAGAACCAAATAAAATCAGAGAAGATATCCAGCTGTGACTCACTATTGATCCAACAGCAGGATGCTGACAGTCCCCTTACAGCAGACAAAGTGATTGATTATTATTGATTCCAGGGTTAAGATCCATTCTTAAAATTAATTTTTTTATTTTTAAAGTCAAGACATTCCAATTCGCATTACGGTTGTTCAGGTCTGTCGCACGAGTGTCATTAATCCTGTCTCTAGGCTCTGGGATCGAAACTCACCCGGCTAACAGGATTGTAGTACGCAGGATTCAAACCCCGTTTCACACAGAGAACCTTGATTTCCAGCTTTTTTCACATCTGTTCGGAATAGCCAATAGCTAACAAGACTTTTTGTAATTGTGGCGATACTAGACTAGTCACAGACTCACCATGGACTCTTTGCGCAGGTCGCTGTAGATACGAGCCACTTTATCCTGGTCCATCTGGTTGAGTTTGGGCCGCACTCTTTCCTTGGAGTACATTATGTATTTTCTCAGCAGCTCCTGGGGGATAGGAGGCACGTCTGTGGTGTTGGGCAGAACCACTTCCTCCAAGCCAGCCATGCCAGCTTCCTTGTTGCTGGGGTGATGCTTAATGTGGCTGCCCACCACGAAACGAGCCAGCATCTCATCCTGTTGTAGTAAAAAGGAGAGAGAGCGAGAGAGAGAGACAGAGACAGAGAGAGAGACAGACAGAGAGACAGAGAGAGAGAGAGAGAGAGAGGTTAAGGTCTGATGAGAGATGTTGAGTTGTGTGTTTTTGTAGAGTATTAATTAAGCAACAGTAGTTATATTACAATCCAGTTTGTACCAATATTACAAAATATGAAAAATGTATGAAGGAAGTTAGCATTCGGACGCTAGTTGATATGCAGCTTTACCTGCACTGGATCCACAGTATCTCTGACCACACACAGGATGTCAAAACGAGACACGATAGGCTCGGTCAGATCCACGTTCTCAGAGAAGGTCAGAGACGGGTCGTAGCGACCACCGATAGGGTTGGCAGCAGCGATGATAGTACAGCGTGCCTGGAGCGAGGTGACGATGCCAGCCTTGGAGATGGAGATGCTCTGTTGTTCCATGGCCTCATGGATACTGGTCCTGTCTGCATCGTTCATCTGGACAGGGGAGATTTTTGTTGAGCCTCATACCGTTACCCACATCTTGAGTGGGGCCAAGAGTTACACCTGGTCACATGTTCAGGGAAATCTCATGGCCCCAATTAGAAGTTGCAGATCAGAAGGCCCCCCCCCAGAAGAGCCCCCCCCAGCCCTGACCAGAAGAGACCCCCCCTCATCCTGACCAGAGGAGACCCTCCCCACCCTACTCACGAGAAATGTGAATATCACAAGCTCCTCCCCCATCCATCAGCAGATGGTTATAAAAAGAACCCCCCTCACCTTATCAAACTCGTCGATGAGACAGACTCCTCTGTCTGCTAACACCAGGGCTCCAGCCTCCAGGGTCCACTCCCTGGTGACCGGGTGTCTCTGTACGTAGGCGGTCAGGCCCACAGCGGAGGCTCCCTGGCCTGTGGTGAACACCGCTCTGCTGGCCACCTTCTCAACGTACTTCAAGAACTGGGACTTGGCCGTACCGGGGTCACCGCACAGGAGCACGTTAAGGTCACCACGAACCTTGTGTTTCCCACCTAGAAGAGAGAGCATGGATGGTTTATATAGTGCTGTGGATGGTTTATATAGTGCTGTGGATGGTTTATATAGTGCTGTGGATGGTTTTAAAATAGTGCTGTGGATGGTTTATATAGTGCTGTGGATGGTTTATATAGTGCTGTGGATGGTTTATATAGTGCTGTGGATGGTTTATATAGTGCTGTGGATGGTTTATATAGTGCTGTGGATGGTTTATATAGTGCTGTGGATGGTTTATATAGTGCTGTGGATGGTTTATATAGTGCTGTGGATGGTTTATATAGTGCTGTGGATGGTTTATATAGTGCTGTGGATGGTTTATATAGTGCTGTGGATGGTTTTAAATAGTGCTGTGGATGGTTTATATAGTGCTGTGGATGGTTTTAAATAGTGCTGTGGATGGTTTGTTTATATAGTGCTGTGGATGGTTTGTTTATATAGTGCTGTGGATGGTTTGTTTATATAGTGCTGTGGATGGTTTGTTTATATAGTGCTGTGGATGGTTTATATAGTGCTGTGGATGGTTTATATAGTGCTGTGGATGGTTTATATAGTGCTGTGGATGTTTTATATAGTGCTGTGGATGGTTGATATAGTGCTGTGGATGGTTGATATAGTGCTGTGGATGGTTTATATAGTGCTGTGGATGGTTTATATAGTGCTGTGGATGGTTTATATAGTGCTGTGGATGGTTTATATAGTGCTGTGGATGGTTTTAAATAGTGCTGTGGATGGTTTTAAATAGTGCTGTGGATGGTTTTATATAGTGCTGTGGATGGTTTTAAATAGTGCTGTGGATGGTTTATATAGTGCTGTGGATGGTTTTATATAGTGCTGTGGATGGTTTTAAATAGTGCTGTGGATGGTTTTAAATAGTGCTGTGGATGGTTTTATATAGTGCTGTGGATGGTTTTAAATAGTGCTGTGGATGGTTTTAAATAGTGCTGTGGATGGTTTTATATAGTGCTGTGGATGGTTTTATATAGTGCTGTGGATGGTTTATATAGTGCTGTGGATGGTTTTATATAGTGCTGTGGATGGTTTTATATAGTGCTGTGGATGGTTTTATATAGTGCTGTGGATGGTTTATATAGTGCTGTGGATGGTTTATATAGTGCTGTGGATGGTTTTATATAGTGCTGTGGATGGTTTATATAGTGCTGTGGATGGTTTATATAGTGCTGTGGATGGTTTATATAGTGCTGTGGATGGTTTTATATAGTGCTGTGGATGGTTTATATAGTGCTGTGGATGGTTTTAAATAGTGCTGTGGATGGTTTTATATAGTGCTGTGGATGGTTTTATATAGTGCTGTGGATGGTTTATATAGTGCTGTGGATGGTTTATATAGTGCTGTGGATGGTTTATATAGTGCTGTGGATGGTTTATATAGTGCTGTGGATGGTTTTATATAGTGCTGTGGATGGTTTATATAGTGCTGTGGATGGTTTTAAATAGTGCTGTGGATGGTTTTATATAGTGCTGTGGATGGTTTTATATAGTGCTGTGGATGGTTTTAAATAGTGCTGTGGATGGTTTTATATAGTGCTGTGGATGGTTTATATAGTGCTGTGGATGGTTTATATAGTGCTGTGGATGGTTTATATAGTGCTGTGGATGGTTTATATAGTGCTGTGGATGGTTTTAAAATAGTGCTGTGGATGGTTTTATATAGTGCTGTGGATGGTTTTAAATAGTGCTGTGGATGGTTTATATAGTGCTGTGGATGGTTTTAAATAGTGCTGTGGATGGTTTATATAGTGCTGTGGATGGTTTTAGTGTTGTGGATGGTTTTAAATAGTGCTGTGGATGGTTTTATATAGTGCTGTGGATGGTTTATATAGTGCTGTGGATGGTTTATATAGTGCTGTGGATGGTTTATATAGTGCTGTGGATGGTTTATATAGTGCTGTGGATGGTTTTATATAGTGCTGTGGATGGTTTTATATAGTGCTGTGGATGGTTTATATAGTGCTGTGGATGGTTTATATAGTGCTGTGGATGGTTTATATAGTGCTGTGGATGGTTTTAAAATAGTGCTGTGGATGGTTTTATATAGTGCTGTGGATGGTTTTATATAGTGCTGTGGATGGTTTTAAAATAGTGCTGTGGATGGTTTTAAATAGTGCTGTGGATGGTTTTATATAGTGCTGTGGATGGTTTTAAATAGTGCTGTGGATGGTTTTAAATAGTGTTGTGTGTTGTATATTTGTTTTACTCCTTTTTTCTCCCCAATTTCGTGATATCCAATTGGTAGTAGTTAGTCTCATCGCTGCAACTCCTGTACGTGAGAGGCGAAGGTCGAGAGCCATGCGTCCTTCCGAAACACAACCAAGCCGCACTGCTTCTTAACACAGCGCGCATTCAACCCGGGAAGCCAGCCGCACCAATGTGTCGGAGGAAACGCCGTGCACCTGGCGACCTAGTCAGCTCGCACTGCGCCCAGCCCGCCACATGAGTCACTAGCGCGCGCCCGACCAAACCCTCCCTAACCCGGAAGACGCCAAATGGGCTGGGCTCTAACCCAGCGCCTTAGATCACTTCACACAGTTATATTTCCTAGTCAGGTTGTGTGATCAAAACTCTGCTCCCAAATCCCCCATTCCTTTCCCCTGAAGTGTAAACTTGTGCACTCCCCCTACAGGGAAAAGCATAGGAGTGGTGCACACTTCAGGGAAAAGGGTATAGAATTGGGACGTGGGAATAGCCTTGTCTATTGTCCACAAACCTGGATTCTTGGGCTCTCCACCAAACAGAGCCAGAGCCAGGCCTCTCTTGATGTCCTCGTGGCCGTAGATGGAGGGGCCGATACTGGCAAAGATCTGCGGAGAGACAGTGGACAGACCAGGGGATGAATAGGGTATATTAAATGATACGAGGAACGACAACACGACTAGATAAGGAGTTCTTAAAAGCCCTTCCAGCTACGGGTAATTGACAACCAACATTTGCACAATGAGCTTCTCCGGTACTTTAGTTGACCTTCTAGCCAATAGTTCTGAAAGTAGCACCCACGAGCCAAAAGTGGTCTCCGAAAATTGCGTCTGTCACGTATATGCGCACTAAAGTATGTGGACACCCCTGCAAATGAGTGGATTCGGACATTTCAGCCACACCCACTGCTGGCCGGTTTATACAATCTCCATAGACAAGCAGTAGAATAGACTTACTGAAAAGCTCAGTGACTTTCAACGTGGCACCGTCATAGGATGCCACCTTTCCAACAAGTCAGTTCGTCAAATTTCTGTCCTGCTAGAGCTGTGGAAACGTTTAGGAGCAACAACGGCTCAGCCGCGAAGTGGTAGGCCGCACAAGCTCACAGAACAGGACTGCCGAGCGCTGAAGAGCGTAGTCCGTCCTCGGTTGCAACTCTCACTACCGACTTCCAAACAGCTTCTGGAAGTAACGTCAGCACAAGAACTGTTCGTCGGGAGCTTCATGAAATGGGTTTCCGTGGCAGAGCAGCCGCACACAAGCCTAAGATCACCATGCGCAATGCCAAGCATCATCTAGAGTGGTGTAAAGCTTGCCGCCATTGGACTCTTGGAGCAGTGGAAACGTGTTCTCTGGAGTGATGAATCACACTTCACCACATCACACCAGCAGGGTGCGGCTGAAATATCCAAATCCACAAATTTGAAGGGGTGTCCACATACGCACAAAAATATCTCTCTCTCTCTCAGCAGGGTCCTCCTAACTCACCCTCTCCCCGATGCGCTCGTCCTTAGACAGCGCCACGATGGCCTTGACGTCCTCGTCAGTGAGCTCGGCCACGGCCACTTTGTTGTCTCTCCGAGCGATGTGATTGGCCATGATAACCGTAGCGAACACTGGGAAGCCGTTGGCCGTGTTCAGAGAACCGTCGTAGTTGTTGTTGTAGATGCCCGTCAGTTCCTGCGGGGGGGAAAAAAAGTTTGAATGTTACTTTAGGGAAAATATTATTTTCAAAAAATAAAAAAAGTATCGCTCTGAGCTTTTTAAAACTTTTGCCCCAAATATGAAGAGTTGCTTTGGTATTTTTACTAGTATGAACAAACACATGAATGTTCAAAATGGGGTCAAACAATATGGTACGTCAACCTATGAATCCACACGTTATAATGGAGTCCTCAGGTACATCTACCTATGAAACCATACGTTATAATGGAGTCCTCAGGTCCCTGTACATCTACCTATGAAACCACACGTTATAATGGAGTCCTCAGGTCCCTGTACATCAACCAACTACCAAAAGAAAAATAATAATTGTTAGTTCTGTTAGAAGTCAGACTCACTATTTCGTCTCCAGGTTTGCATTGGTCCACCAGGTCAGCCAATAGGATGGCATCTTTGGAGCGTGGGAGGCGGCCAGCGGCGATCTTCCCAGGGCTCTCCTGGATGGTGATTCGCTGGTAGTTCTGGTACACAGTCTGTGGAAGAAGAAAAAAAATAATAAGTGTTATTATTCTACTTTTTCACTTCCTGTATTTATTAAATGATGGAAATCAAGTCACCAGGGTCATACGTGTCAAGAGCCTGATTGGTCGACTGGCACTCGGCTTCACTTCCTCCTTCTAATCTCATTCGATCCTCCATTGGTTCACACACCTAGATTCTGTATTGCTATTGGTCCACTACCTTAGAGCATGTCTATTTGTTCGGCTAGACTCACCAACTCCATGTTGATGTCAAAAGGGCCGAAGGACTGGCACTCAGGGCAAGACCCTGGCTTCACTTCCTGGTTCTGGGACTGTAAGAAGGGCCCCAGGATGAAGTTACACTTGTTACAGTTGTACTTGACCATTCCCAGCTGAGGTAGAACACCTGTACAGCAGGTCACCACTCCACTGGTACGGATCAACTGGTTCAGGTGGAGTTGTCTAGGGAGGACAAGAGGGGAAAATAACAAAGGATTGTGTATTGGAAAGAGGCACATCAATTATATTAGTCCTATAGAGGGGGCGTGGTGCAAGAGGCCCCACAGAGTATCAGCCTATGTGCATGGGAGTTCACATCGCGCTAATATTCTACCTCAAATCACATTTATCTTTACATTTACATTTATCATCTTTTTACATCAGCTGATATCTCAAAGTGCTGTACAGGAACCTCAGCCTAAAACGCCAAACAGCAAGCAATGCAGGTGTAGAAGCCCGGTGGCTAGGAAAAACTCCCTAGAAAGGCCAAAACCTAGGAAGAAACCTAGAGAGGAACCAGGCTATGAGGGGTGGCCAGTTCTCTTCTGGCTGTGCCGGGTAGAGATAACAGTACATCGCCAATAAGGCCAGATGGCTCTTTCAAGGATGATCGAACTTTCATAGATGACCAGCAAGGTCAAATAATAGCTCTGTAACAAATGTAGACGAGATTAGCCTCGGTCTTTGTTGTTGAAAAAGTGTCTACTTTGTGTCACTGAGTCTACTTTTAAAATCAGTATTTACCTGAGG
Source organism: Oncorhynchus clarkii lewisi (assembly GCF_045791955.1). Classification (NCBI taxonomy): domain Eukaryota; kingdom Metazoa; phylum Chordata; class Actinopteri; order Salmoniformes; family Salmonidae; genus Oncorhynchus; species Oncorhynchus clarkii. Next base: position 78,177,876 of record NC_092163.1, on the reverse strand, counting down.
GATCTCAGCTCTTCGACGAGGGGCAGGTTGCAGATCCTGACGTGGATCTCGTGAGCGATGCGGTCGTATTTGGGGTACATGGCCAGGACTACTTCCTTGGCTGCCTCGTCAAATATCTTCAGCATCTCAGTAGGCGCCTCGGGCAGGAAGTAGGCCAGGACGTGCTCCCTGGCCGCTAGGTCCTCGTAGTTCACCACCAGACTCTCCTTGTTCTCTGGAAGTTAAAAATATATTATCATTGGTTATTTACATAAATAAAAAATGTATTCCCCCCCCCCCCCCAGCATTTCAGTAGGTGCCTCGGGCAGGAAGTAGAACAGGACATCCTCCTTGGCTGCTATGTCCTGATAGCTCACCAGTCCTTGTCCTCTGCGTGAAATTTCAGATAGATTAGTCTAGTACTTGTATTGAATACCTTTACACATGTCGGTGATCTTCTCCTTGAACACATTGTGGCCATTCTCATCCACGTGGGTGCGCAGGAAGTTCTTAAAACGGTGGTATATCTCCAGACGAGGAGCGGCCATGACCACCCACTCCCTGACTGAGTGACCCTACAACCAACCAATCACAGGGAAATAAAGACATTTACAAAATCTGAAAAACTAAACAGATAAAAACTACTTTTTCTTCTCTCTTTCTTTCTTTCTTTCTTACCTTCATGTCCTCCAGGTTCTCGATGCTCTCAATCATCTCCTCATCCTCTCCCTCCACCCCGGACCCATCTGCAGCCCGCTCAGCCAGGCGACGCCTCCGAGCCGGACGCTCATCCTCATCCTCACTGTCTGTTAAGAAGAAGAGAATTGAGTAGAAATGAGTAGAGTTAATTGACGCGGTAAGCTTCGGATAATTCTCATCCTCACTGTTACGATGAACAGAAACGTTTGGGAAGAAAGGTGAATGATTAGTGGAAGTCGTTGATACAGCAAGGTTTGGAGTTACTTCATACATTACACAACGGCGTAAGACGACGACGATATAGTATTTAGGCCTAATGCAGTATCTTCGTAGACAAAGACTACGGGCCAAACTTAGAGGTCTTAAAGGGCCGACAGTATATTCGGCTCTCTGGGCCTTTACCATGTGTGACGACCCTCCCACTCTGTCTGCCGTATTTTGTCTTTGTTCTTGTTTCCTTATTAGGATGCCGGTGGGCGGAGTTGAGAGGGTCGTCAGCTACATGGGAAACACCTGGGCCCAGGTGTTTCCCAGGATAAATACACCCCTTCCCCATTCATGGAGGAGACTCTCTCCATGCAGACATTTGTAGATTGTGTTGTGGTTCTTGGTGGCCTTTTGTTTGTTTGCTTTGGCACCTTTCAACACCCTGCATTATCACATTCATGCATGCAAAACACTCACTTACACTACTGATTACACACATCATTGTATATTTTCCTTAGTTTCTTTAGTTAATAAATATATATTTTGTTACTCCTTATCTCCACGTTGTCTCCCTTTGTTACGGGCTTTGAGCCGGTTCGTGACACATGACATAACTCTCTATACAGAATATATACACCATAGGACAGTCCTCTCTTGAGTTTGCCCCCCCTCAAGAGATATATATAATATCCTAATTTCCTCAGCCTACCCTCCTTGTCCCTGAATCTCAATGTATATAATATATAAACATCCTCACCATAAAGTAGACCTCTCCTCAGCCTGCCTCCCTGCTCCCTGTCTCTTCTCCTCATGGCGTCCTCGGCAGCAGCCCTGGCTCCAGGAGACAGCTCCGACAGCTCCTCGTCAAGATCCAGACCCTCCTCCTCATACCTGTCTAGCTCAGGGATGGCTCGGTAGTCCCTGTATTGGGGGGGGGGGGGGGGAGATGGCATCAGTGTGGTGAACACGAAAATGCTTTGATAATATAAAAGCAACCAGAACACTATGTAAAGAACTACGTCTTAAGTCAGGATGAGATAAACGACAAGGATCAATTCCACTTTAAATGAATGTATTTTATTTAACTAGGCAAGTCAGTTAAGGACAAATTCTTATTTACAATGACGGCCTACCAAAAGGCCTCAAGCGGGGGGCCAGGCTGTGATTTAAAAAAAATATATATATATATATATATATATATATATATATATATGACAAAACACAAATCACTACGAGAGACAACATAGCAAGGCAGCAACACATGACAACACAACATAGCAGCACAAAACACGGTACAAACATTATTGGGCACAGACAACAGCACAAAGGTCAAGAAGGTAGAGACAACAATACATCACACAAAGCAGCTACACCTGTCAGTAAGAGTCCATGATTGAATCCCTAAAAGGTGTTGAATACTTTTTTTTTATTGCAGTCATGTTACACAGCAGCACAAGGAAGATGAACACACAGTAAGACCGTAACCAAGCTAGTTTACCAGAGTTACATTGAGTTAGCTAGAATTAAATAAACACCTCCCCTTGCTCACCTCTCCATCGCATCTCCGATCAGTTCCTCCCCATCTCCCTCCTCCTCCTCCCCTGGCAGAGGACCATCACCCAGGAGCCCCTCGGACTCGTCCTCGAAGGGGGGCAGGTCTCTCCCTGGGCTGGAGGTTTGGTCTCCCCGTCTGGAACCATGGCTGGGGCTGGTCGCCATGTGAGATGACTCAGATGAATCCTGACAAAGAGGAGAATAGCCAGACCCTTGTTAAAAATCGATTAGCTAAACTTTACTAGTTATTTATGTGATGACTTATATCATAACAATGTTATTGTAACAAGATGTAACTACTGTAACGTAGTAAACAAAGAGCTAACGTTAATTAGCTAGCGAACATGAGCTATATAAATGAAACGTTTCATTTTCAAGTTAGTTACCAGGGTCTCTCTAGTTAGCTTGCTAACTATGATGGTGACAATGGAGTGCTTGTACGCCGACTGATGGCTGACAACCTGGCAATTAAACTAGCTAGCTAGCTAACTACTAGCTATCGCACAATACAATTATAGATTAAACGATTTGTATCACTTTTAACATGGCCAATGAAAATGTATAAACCATAAACTTAATAAAATGTACTTTCTATCACTTACATCTAGTTATGAGCGGTCTAAGGCACTGCCATCTCAGTACTAGGGGCGTCACTACAGACCCTGGTTAGATCCCGGGTTGTATCACAACCCTGCCGTTATCGTGAGTCCCATATGGCGACGCACAACTGGCTCAGCTTCAGCCGGGTGAGGCCGTCATTGTAAATGAGATTTTGTTTTTAACTGACTTGCCTAGTTAAATTGGCAAGTAACATAGCTAGCCAAGATCAGTGGGCAAGACAACGTTGCTAGCTAATCTGCTTCCTGTCATGTTCTTCTGCTCTTTACTTTACTAAAGAGCAAAAAGAGAACACGCGCAAAGCTAGCTAACCAATCACAGGAGATAAACAGCCACCTGTTAACTTTTATATTAGCATGCAATGTTAATATAAAACTATTTTCTATAATAATCACTCACCGCCATTGTGTATCGCCGGCTTTTCTCCGCTGCTTCTACGCAAGTGTTTTTTTTTCTGACCAGACTTTTCCCGCGAAATCTTCACGTGGTATGGAAAGCGCGCGAAACCTCATGAATATGTACGTTGAAAACCAAACTCAGCATTATGATTGGTCGGCGCTAATTAATGGCTCTGTGATTGGTCAGTCCTATGGAGATAATTTAGGTGCACTCGTTTTGGTTCGTCCAGCAAGCCGGAAGCTCCGGGTTACCGCTTGTCATAGGACCAACTGATAATTAAATTGGGCAACGCTGTCACGCTTGAGCAGATTTTTGTGTGAAATACACGTTTTATGTTCTTTTTTCTAGGAGTGACAATTTATATAACAAATCTACTTTCAAAACATAAAATATTTGACAACATATTACATTTTAATAGATCAAGAACTGTAATTCTAAATATTTGATCATGTATTGCATTTAAACATAATTATAGTACTCTCATACAGTCATTGATTTCACATCAGTGCATGGTTCATTTTCCCTGTATAAAAGACATGAATAGCACATCACAATATTAATTTGTAATTATTTCATTGTAAATCAAGATGGTTAGATTAATAACACTATTTTACAGTACATAACGTTAGTCAAACACCTCTAAAGAAAATATACAGCGCAGGTACAGTGACAGCAAGCGCAACGTAAGCCAGAACAGTGTTGTACATGGTAGTCTGGTTTATCTGAGCCTCAAGTCTTTTCTCCGTCTGGTCAATTCCTTGCATAACACTCTCTGTTTCACATACAAACATCTGTGAATCTTGTTGACTTATCACGACAGGTGGCTTCTCTTCTCTATGATACGTCTCAATTGAATTCTTCACGTCCTTGAGTTTCGATTCAACCTTCCCAACACCCTGGTCAAGCTGCCCAAGCTGGGGCTGGACTCCTTCTATAAGAACCTGTGCCTTCTGGCTATAGAGCAATATCTCTTTTAGAACTGTCTCAGAGGCACTTGGAGAGGGTTGGGGTGGAGGCGGAACCACGATGGGTTCCGGAACCAGAACAGGACCTGCCACTGGCTTCTTCACATCTTTCTCAGCCTGAGCTGCTCTATGCTGTAGTGTCGTCCTCAGGGTGTCTATAAAGCCTCTCAGTTCCTCTTGTTGAGTCTTATGCATACTGGCCTGGACTTTGATAGCTTCCTGTAGGTTGACTGGTCCTTTTTGGGCCTCTAGTAGTAAAGTCTTCAGCTCCTGTAGGCGTACCCTGTTGACATAGGTAGAACCCATGACCCCTATGAAGGTACCGAGTACAGAGCCTATCACGGACCAGTTCTTGGTGCGCTCCGTCCGCGTCCGTTCTTTCTCGTGGCTCTCACGTACACCCGCTGAGAATAAGGCAAACTTCTCCCTTTCAGCCCCCTCTGCGTTTTCGTAGGCTGTTCGCATGCGACGTTCCTCCTATGGTCAAGACATTGTGAGAATGTTTGCTTCTTTAAATAGAGTGCAACACTACAGATGTGTGTATGTTCCATTTTTATTCTGTGTTGACATTTGTTACCTGCAGCAACTTGTGCTCCAGCGTGGCCAGCTCCAGGTAGTGGGCCTCCTCTCGTGAGACCCGATCCAGTCGATCTCTCACCTCCTTCAGCCGGACCTGTAGGGCCTCCAGGCTGCCATGGGCCTCACGCACCATCCCTCTGGCCACCATGAAGGCCTTTTCTGCCTAAAGAAAAACATGACAACATTTACAAGATCAGGAAAGAGATACATAATCTGACCAAACTCTGGGTCCCAAGACAAACCAGGGTTTTCTCCTGGTCAGGTCATGGAAAACTCAGTGGAGAGATGGTAAGACAAGATAGATACAGTGAAAAATGCATCAAAACCTCCAGTTCAATACACCTGGCTTGCATATTGTCTTACCTCTGTAACTTTAGACTGGGCATATCTGACTTCATTCAGGCCTACAAACTCCTCGTACCTCTCCCACCAGTAGTTAACTGTGTTTGAGGCAGTGCTCATAGACTTCTGCCCCCATTGCTTCCCCAAGTCAGTCAAATTCTGTATTGTAGCTATGGCATGCTCCTGAATAGGCACAGCAGGTTTATCTACTCGGTCATCTTTTGGCTGTGGTGGTTTCTGTTGTTGTGTGCTGTAGCTCCTGCTGGAATACACAGTCCCGCTGACCGTCCAAGGGATGTGGAAACGGTAGAGACATGATGTTCCATGGCACCATGGTATGAGCGGTTTCCCTCTGTACCTCATTGAGAAGCCAGTCGGTTATATTCACTATGACACTACAGCAGAAGACATTGGAGCTGCCACCTGTAAAACAGTACAGTCAAACCCTGTATCAAAGTACAGTATATGGGTGGGCTGTTGAGGTTCGATGTATCAATGAATGTTAATAAATATTTTTTTAACACTGCTCATTTGACCACTACAATGCTGATGTTTATGCAATTCATTGAAAATCTATGGCCATTTTGGATGTTATGCATGATGCAGTGGCTGAGTCCCCCAATCAATTACCATAGAGAACGGGCTAGCGAGCAAAGCTACCTAGCTAGCTACAGAGCTGACAGTTTGCAAACTTGCTTTAAGGCAAACCAAGCCTAAATTAACGTCATGTTCTACTCGTAGCTATTAATCTCTCTGATTTTTATTTGTACCTAAAAAAGTATAATCACGTACCGGTTGTCTTCAAGCGTTGATTGTTCGGCAAATTATCAGCTGGCTACAGAACGTGAATGATGCTTTTATGATCAGGCGCATCGCAAACATCCTGCATCCGGTTTAGAGCGGAAGTAGGTCCTAACAGCGCGGATTAGTAAGCAACTGCTAATACGCTAGCTCAGTTGTTTAATTGAGATTTTATTGAAAAGTATCAAATATGTCCGGAAGAGAAGGTGAGATACACATTTACATTTTTTTTTTACATAAAGCTCGATATTTATTTTCAGAGGAAACGTAATATTGCCTCTACTAGATTGAAGAAAAGTTTCGACTTCAACTGTCCAGACTAGCTAACTAGCAACTCGTGCAATGCATTGCAATGTAGCTAGATACTGTAGCTTGAGTAGCTGGCGCCTGTCAAGCCATGCCAAAGCAAAGAGATGGCCATGCTACTTAGGCTAGAAAGTTCAATCTATTTACAGGGATGGCATTCGTATGTACCATATATGTTCATATATTGTTGATTGCTCGTACTAGCATATGCTTGCTAATACATGCATCACAGTTATGCTAGATGGTTAGCTAGCTGTGTAATGTGTACATTTCTCCCACATGTCTTAATCAAGTTTAGCTAGTTACGTAGCATGCTACCTTCTGGGCTTTGTGTGATGCTCATATGCGGTATTGATTCATATTAATTCAATGAGATATGTTCTTGTCTTACAGGTGGTAAGAAGAAGCCTTTAAAAGCTGCCAAGAAAGCGACTAAGGAGATGGATGATGTAAGTCATTGTGTTGTTGGCACAATGCTGTATGTAGCCTATATCATTCTGAAGGAACGCTCAGGATATTTTGAAAATTCGAATACATTAAAATGTGGACCGGTGTTATTTCCATTGTAATCCTGAGCAGGTTTGCTTTGTCAAATCCAGGATGAAATGGCCTTCAAACAAAAGCAGAAAGAAGACCAGAAAGCCTTGGAGGCGTTGAAGACGAAAGCAGCAGGAAAAGGACCTTTGAGTAAATAATAATGTATTTGCTCTTGTTGACAATAAGAATCTAATCAGGATTCCTCACTTTTTCTGATGAAACTGAACAATACCCCAAAATTAAATCAAAGGGTGAACTTTCAACTTGCCCCAAATCTACACAACCACCCATTCACTGACTCCAGATATATAGTATTATTTACCCATGCCAATGTTTCACACGTTTTTATACTGCAGACATAACAAAAAAGTATCTCAAGTACTGAGGAGAATAGGCCTATTGATTCTCAACACTAGGTGGCAGTGTTAACTTTTTTGGGGGGGGATATTCTTGCCTGATATTCAATGTACTCTGCTTGCCACCAGTGTCTTTGAGTCTATACATTAGTGCCTCACTACATGAGTTTTCTACAAAAAGTTATACATATTTCAGATGGTTTTCCTCAACTTCTCCATTTTGTTTCAGCTGGTGGCGGAATCAAGAAGTCTGGAAAGAAGTGATTTGGTGTTAGAAGATCATGCACTCATTTGCTGAATCACAGCCCCCCCCCCCCCCATATTTTTTTTCTTGTTTGGGTCCATTGAATGAGTACAATACATGAAATTACCCTTTTTAAAAATAATTTCCACGTTCTTGTAAAGGAAAAAGTTCTGTACTATTAAAGTCTTGTAACTACTGTTGTATTTATACTTCTGTAATCTTTGAGATTCAGTCAGGAAACACATCATCATTAGATCAATAGCTACACTACACATACCAACATGATGTTGTGACGGCCCCGTTACAACGTGTAGCACAAATATAGTGTATTATGGTCAAATGTAATCAGTTTCACTTCTTCCAAGCTTGGCCACCTGCATCTTTAGTATCTGTATCTGTAAATTCAGCTTCTCTCGTTGAGGTTCCCTCTTCCGTTCCCTAAATTCTCTTCATACAGTCCAATTTTGTCCATGAACTGTTTCCCAGTTCCAGGAAGTTAGTTTTCTTATCTACAATTCATTTTATTGTTCTGATTTTGACACCGGATTTTGGAATGTGTGTGGAGTGATGTGTGTTTAAAAGATGTTGCTTGTTTACCTCATTTAGATTATTTTTCCTTAAGAGGAAAGTTTGGGAGATTCAGAATAAAGCGCAATGATGCTGCTTACTGTATTTAGTTGGTGTCAGTCCTTTCAGCTGTACCTCAACAGGGTAATTAATGGTCACTCGCCTGATAAAGCATGATAGATGTGGAGATGTAAGCCAGAGGGTTCACCTTTTACATGTATTTCTAGCGTAGACAGAGGGTCACACTGTAGGCTACTAAAGTGTTAATTTCATATAGTTTATAATATTGTTAATCAAACCATCTGCCAGGATTAAACTTGGCTTGTGTTGTCTGGCGTGTGTACGTCCATCTTCTTTAGAACATACATATATGCCTTTTGAAACTAGGATACAGTGCCTTGCAAAAGTATTCGGCCCCCTTGAACTTTGCGACCTTTTGCCACATTTCAGGCTTCAAACATAAAGATATAAAACTGTATTTTTTGTGAAGAATCAACAACAAGTGGGACACAATCATGAAGTGGAATGACATTTATTGGATATTTCAAACTTTTTTAACAAATCAAAAACTGAAAAATTGGGCGTGCCAAATTATCCACATCTTCAGCCTGGTTGTACTCATTGCAAGGCGCCGACCAAGTCCACCAAATCATCCCTTTTCAGCACAAACAACGCAACACATTTAATAGCATTAGTCCTGCATTATATATATATATATTTATCAGATCACAATGTAAAAGATGCAGGGCATCAGATAGAGCTTTATGAGGGTAAAGTTGTACCTGTACGGAAACACACTGCTCCTTGTATCTGTTTCTTCCCAGACGAGTGCTGGTTTTCAGTGTAGTGTTGCTTCTTACTGGACCTATTTGGACAAGATCAAATGACACACTTGTAAATGAATCATTATTATCATGTAGGGCCAGGAGTTTTCCTGACCTGACAAGGGGGCCTTATTTATATATTTATAGTGTCTCATGGTCTGGAAAAACATCCGGCTACTGAACCCTGATATGACCAGGGTTCAGTACTGAACTATACTCCACTCTACTGAACTATACTCTACTGAACTATACTCTACTGAACTATACTCTACTGTATTGAACTATACTCTACTGTACTGAACTATACTCTACTGAACTGGACTATACTCTACTGAACTATACTCTACTGAACTGAACTATACTCTACTGTACTGAACTATACTCTACTGTACTGAACTATACTCTACTGAACTGAACTATACTCTACTGTACTGAACTATACTCTACAGTACTGAACTATACTCTACTGTACTGAACTATACTCTACTGTCCTGAACTATACTCTATGAACTATACTCTACTGAACTAAACTACACTTTCCTATGCTGAACTATACTGTACTGAACTATACTGTACTGTACTGAACTATACTCTATGAACTATACTCTACTGAACTAAACTACACTTTCCTATGCTGAACTATACTCTACTGAACTAAACTACACTTTCCTATGCTGAACTATACTGTACTGAACTATACTGTACTGTACTGAACTATACTCTATGAACTATACTCTACTGAACTAAACTACACTTTCCTATGCTGAACTATACTCTACTGAACTAAACTACACTTTCCTATGCTGAACTATACTCTATGAACTATACTCTGCTGTTCTAAACTATACTTAATTGAACTATACTCTACTGTACTGAACTATACTCTACTGTACTGAACTATACTGTACTGAACTATACTCTACAGTACTGAACTATACTCTACTGTACTGAACTATACTCTACTGAACTAAACTACACTTTCCTATGCTGAACTATACTGTACTGAACTGTACTGTACTGAACTATACTCTATGAACTATACTCTGCTGAACTAAACTACACTTTCCTATGCTGAACTATACTCTACTGAACTAAACTACACTTTCCTATGCTGAACTATACTCTATGAACTATACTCTGCTGTTCTAAACTATACTTAATTGAACTATACTCTACTGTACTGAACTATACTCTACTGTACTGAACTATACTCTACAGTACTGAACTATACCGTACTGAACTATACTCTACTGAACTATACTGTACTGAACTATACTCTACAGTACTGAACCGTACTGAACTATACTCTACTGTATTGAACTATACTATACTGTGCTGAACTATACTTGACTGTACTGAACTATACTCTACAGTACTGAACTATACTGTATTGAACTATACTATACTGTACTGAACTATACTGAACTGAACTATACTCTACTGTATTGAACTATACTATACTGTACTGAACTATACTGTACTGAACTATACTGTACTGAACTATACTGTACTGTACTGAACTATACTCTTCTGTGCCACACTATACTCTACTGGACTATACTCTACTGTACTGAACTATACTCTACTGTACTCTACTCTACTGTACTGAACTCTACTGTACTCTACTCTACTGTACTGAACTCTACTCTACTGTACTGAACTCTACCTTCCTGTGCTGAACTCTACTCTACTGTACTGAACTCTACTCTACTGTACTGAACTATACTCACCATCTCAAGCTTTATATTAATAATATGTGTAGAGTAAATTGCCACAGTAGATTATCTCTGGAAAATGAGGACATAACTCATTTCAGTTGCACGGAATGATTGTCAATTCAATCTTAGGCCTTGTTCACATGCTGGTTGTAGCTATAGGCGTGCTGATTTCAACCAGTTAGCAACTCTGAAATTTCTGAATTCCAACTGGCATGTGAGCAGGACATTAGTCTGCTCAAATCAGGTTTCACTGCTCAAAACGTCTGCCTCCTGTCATTGAAGCCATGGAAGTTCAAGGTCGTACTGCAGGCATTGTTAGCAGAAAACAGGATCCCTCATTATAGTGTATGGAAAAATGTAGATCTTTGTTTAAACCCTCTAAATCTGATCTCAGATAAGCCTCAATGTAAGTGAAATCGGATTTTGTTGTCTAACAACACATTGTGTCAGTACCTGTAGAGGAAGACAAACTGTTCCTTGTAGGTGTCGCGCCCCAGTCTGGTACACTTCACCATGGTGTAAGGATGCTTCTTGTTGGCCCTGCCAAAAGGATATAACACATATTATAAACTGGGTGGTTCCAACCCTGAATGCTGATTGGCCGACGGCCGTGATATATCAGACCGTATATCACTGGTATGACAAAGCATTTATGTTTACTGCTCTAATTAAGTTGGTAACCAGTTTATAATAGCAATAAGTCACCTCGGGGGTTTGTGATATATGGCCAATGTACCACGGCTAAGGGTTGTATCCAGGAACTCTGCGTTGCGGAGTAATTGCTTCTAATAAACCAGTTATATTGCTTCTAATAAACCAGATGTGTGTGCTTGAACTGATCATTTAAAAATCCCACACAGAAGAAGTTATAAGGATAATTTAGTTGCTAATGGCAGGCTGCAGTACCCCGGTCGGCCTTCAACTTGAGTTACTCAATGAGTGATAGTATTGAAAGACTATAGCCAATACGCATAGGCTGTCACCTAAAATGTGGCATGTAGGCTAATTATTTATTGGTGCTGTTCGGTTATCAAATCAATTTAATGAGCTATTCTGGTAAATGGCATTGGTGCCCTAGCAGATGGCATTGGTGCCCTAGCAGATGGTGTTGGTGCCCTAGCAGATGGTGTTGGTGCCCTAGCAGATGGCAATGGTGCCCTAGCAGATGGTGTTGGTGCCCTAGCAGATGGCGCTGGTGCCCTAGCAGATGGCGTTGGTGCCCTAGCAGATGGTGGTGGTGCCCTAGCAGATGGCGTTGGTGCCCTAGCAGATGGTGTTGGTGCCCTAGCAGATGGCGTTGGTGCCCTAGCAGATGGTGGTGGTGCCCTAGCAGATGGCATTGGTGCCCTAACAGATGGTGTTGGTGCCCTAGCAGATGGTGTTGGTGCCCTAGCAGATGGCATTGGTGCCCTAGCAGATGGCATTGGTGCCCTATCAGATGATGTTGGTGCCCTAGCAGATGGTGGTGGAGCCCTAGCAGATGGCGTTGGTGCCCTAGCAGATGGCATTGGTGCCCTAGCAGATGGTGGTGGTGTCCTAGCAGATGGCATTGGTGCCCTAGCAGATGGCATTCATTGGTGCCCTAGCAGATGGCATTCACTGGTGCCCTAGCAGATGGCGTTGGTGCCCTGGCAGATGGCATTGGTGCCCTAGCAGATGGTGTTGGTGCCCTAGCAGATGGCGTTGTTGCCCTAGCAGATGGCGTTGGTGCCCCAGCAGATGGTGTTGGTGCCCTAGCAGATGGTATTGGTGCCCCAGCAGATGGCGTTGTTGCCCTAGCAGATGGCGTTGGTGCCCTAGCAGATGGTGTTGGTGCCCTAGCAGATGGCGTTGGTGCCCTAGCAGATGGTGTTGGTGCCCTAGCAGATGGTGTTGGTGCCCTAGCAGATGGCGTTGGTGCCCTAGCAGATGGTGTTGGTGCCCTAGCAGATGGCATTGGTGCCCTAGCAGATGGTATTGGTGCCCTAGCAGATGGCATTGGTGGTGCCCTAGCAGATGGCGTTGGTGCCCTAGCAGATGGCATTGGTGCACTAGCCGAAGGTGTTGGTGCCCTAGCAGATGGCGTTGGTGCCCTAGCAGATGGCATTGGTGCCCTAGCAGATGGTGTTGGTGCCCGAGCAGATGGCATTGGTGCCCTAGCAGATTGCATTGGTGCCCTAGCAGATGGCGTTGTTGCCCTAGCAGATTGGGCCCCTCTTAAAAGCTAAATGGTCTTGCAGGCCTGCCACCACCACTCAGATTTACAGTAACTTCTGAGCCACTCATAGACTACCCATGATGACAGATGAGAAATACCTATTCCAGATACATACTGGGGCTATATGAATAAATGCCCCGGGGCTATCCTGTCAGAGTTGACATCTCTAGATGTCTCTGCCATGTGCTATAGTGTATAAACCGTAAAAGTCAGGAAAGGCCTCAAGCTTTTTTTCCTTCACTAAAATTACAAAACAACACACAAACATGACAAAATTATATTTTTTTAGGCCCTGTTTACATTTATTGTTATGACAAAAAAAATTGCGCATGGAAGGCCAATCCTGTTCATGACATGTTGGAAATGTGCCCTGATGATCAGAGGGGCCAAAAAAAATGGGGGGCCTTGTGGTTTAGTTTGTTCTGGTGGTGTAAGTGGCCTCTCTAACACATATAGCCTATAGCCTCTGACCGGCTGCAGCCTAGGTTTAACTCCAGAACCGTGCTCTTTCAGAAAACTCTCTCCTCTTTATCTGTCCCTCTATCCTGTCTGATAAACATTAACAAAATATGGAAGGAGTGGGGGGGGGGGGGGGGTGCTGCCCCACTCCCTAATAAATAATAGAAATAAGAGGCTCTGGATACACTGGGACCAGATGACAGGTTCCCAACACTATAGGTAACTCTAGATCCAATAATAACATGGTCACTATCTCAAATATGTTTTTGGTGCGCTACATAGAACCTGGTCTCTAAGTAACTAGGTCATATGTTTACATATTTCTCAACCGAGCAGGTTAGGCAGAAAGTGGCCTGCCTGAGTGAATCAGACAGCACAGTGTCCGTGTGTAAAGGGACACAAATGTCACTGTGACAAGGAAATGGGAAGAAAATATGCAAACACATAGATAACTTCCACACCGCAAACTGTTCTTCAGATACAGGAAGTGCTAATGTTATAAAGCTTTAGTCACAACCTAGGTATACAGGGAGAGAGATGGTTATGTAGTGCAGTTCAGGCCATACAACGTTCTCTCTGAAGAGGATTTCTGCTGTTTACGAAAGGCATCAGAGCATCCTTCAACTCCTGGGTACATCTTCATAACACGGTAATTAATTTGAATAATGAAAATGTAATATACGGTTCAAATAGACTAAATATGGAACTATTATCAATCGACCTTATTCAATAAATATCCTTTGAGGAAATGTCATAAAATTGTTTGTAATGTCATTATTTTGTACCAACAAAAACAAAAACTGAGGAAAAGAGATTTGCATAATATTTCATGTTGATGTTCTTCGTGTGAAAAACTGCTGTGAGACTGCACAGGAAGCGACTGTGTGCATATGTCAGATGTTTTGAGGCTTCTGCTCTTCTTGAGGTCAGACAGTCTGCAAGGCTAGTGTTCTCCTTTCTGTCTTTACAGCCTTTTGGTCTGATATCTATTGACAATTTACAGCTGAATTAAATGACCAGGACTGAACCGGACTCCGATGAACACTTTGTGGGGTCTATAATAGCAAATCATTTCTAGCAGATCATTTCTACCCTAAAACGTCAGGAAGTCTAAACTCTTTTTGTATGGTAAAGAGAACGGAAACATATACTGCACTAATAAGATTTGTTTTGTGTGTGCAATATCTGGGTTTTTTACAAATCATCTTGGCTGACATATACAGACAGTTTATAGACAAGACTCTATACCAACTACTAAGATGTATCATAACTGCTCTATCACCCGAAGCAATCATGAAGGTGGCGTCCTTCAACGTCAGGAGATTGGGCACAAGCAAAGTGGCTGATAAGAACGTCCTGAAATATCTCATCAAGGTGATTATTCTCTCATTGTTCTGGAAAAACATTCACATTCTCTATTCATACTTAATATTCAACATTGAGTCTGTCATTATATTCTATTTAATTCATTCCCATTCTATTCTATTCCATATGGCCAGATTGTGTCCCGCTACAGTGTCTTCTTGATCCTAGAAGTGGTTGATAGGACTGGCCAGGCCATGACAACGTTCCTTAAAGAGCTGAATGACACAAGGTATTTTCTCCATCTCTGACCTAAAACATACAATAATACCTGGATCCCTAGCAATTCTCCTGTATACATGTCATATATCCACATCTATATAATACAGTGATTAATACCTTACTGTTCTATGTAATCTATGCCACTGAAATAAAAGGCATTTAAGCAATAAGGCACAAGGGGGTTTGTGGTATATGGCCAATATACCACGACTAAGGGCTGTTCATGGGCACGACGCAAACCCCCGAGGTGACTTATTGCTATTATAAACTGGTTACCAACGTAATTACAGCAGTAAAAATAAATGCTTTGTCATACCAGTGATATACGGTCTGATATATCACGGCCGTCGGCCAATCAGCATTCAGGGTTGGAACCACCCAGTTTATAATATGTGTTTTATCCTTTTGGCAGGGCCAACAAGAAGCATCCTTACACCATGGTGAAGAGTACCAGACTGGGGCGCGACACCTACAAGGAACAGTTTGTCTTCCTCTACAGGTACTGACACAATGTGATGTTAGACAAGTTTACAATTGGCTCATTCATCTTCCCCCTCGTCTCCCCTGTAACTATTCCCCAGGTCGTTGCTGTAAATGAGAATGTGGGAGGATGAGAAGTATGAGTATGAGAAAATAAAAAATAAAAGACAACAAAATCCGATTTTCACTTACATTGAGGCTTATCTAAGATCTGAAATTAACTGATCCTTTTAGATAATAATGAACAAGTGTACATAAACAGCAATGGGGACCTGATCCTAGATCAGTATTCCCACTCAGGGACACTATGAATACGGGCACTGTAGATGAACGTGAACACGTGTAGGAGACATGATCCCAGATCAGCATTCCCACTCAGGGACACTATGAATACGAGCCCTGTAGATGAACTTGAACACGTGTAGGAGACCTGATCCTAGATCAGTATTCCTACTCAGGGACACTGTGAATACGGGCCCTGTAGATGAACGTGATATGCTGTAAGTTGACAGATGCCTCATGTATTGTTGGTGCCAGAGAGGACCATGTAAAGCTGACTGACAGCTATCAGTATAAGGACAAGCAGGTGGGAGACGAGGACGCCTTCGCTAGAGAGCCCTACATCCTCCGCTTCACCTGTCTCAATACAGGTAGTATTATAGTAATGTCTTCACTAGAGAGCCCTGTTTCACCTGTCTCAATACAGGTAGTGTTATAGTAATGTCTTCACTAGAGAGCCCTGTTTCACCTGTCTCAATACAGGTAGTGTTATAGTAATGTCTTCACTAGAGAGCCCTGTTTCACCTGTCTCAATACAGGTAGTGTTATAGTAATGTCTTCACTAGAGAGCTCTGTTTCACCTGTCTCAATACAGGTAGTGTTATAGTAATGTCTTCACTAGAGAGCTCTGTTTCACCTGTCTCAATACAGGTAGTGTTATAGTAATGTCTTCACTAGAGAGCTCTGTTTCACCTGTCTCAATACAGGTAGTGTTATAGTAATGTCTTCACTAGAGAGCTCTGTTTCACCTGTCTCAATACAGGTAGTATTATAGTAATGTCTTCACTAGAGAGCTCTGTTTCACCTGTCTCAATACAGGTAGTGTTATAGTAATGTCTTCACTAGAGAGCTCTGTTTCACCTGTCTCAATACAGGTAGTATTATAGTAATGTCTTCACTAGAGAGCTCTGTTTCACCTGTCTCAATACAGGTAGTGTTATAGTAATGTCTTCACTAGAGAGCTCTGTTTCACCTGTCTCAATACAGGTAGTGTTATAGTAATGTCTTCACTAGAGAGCTCTGTTTCACCTGTCTCAATACAGGTAGTGTTATAGTAATGTCTTCACTAGAGAGCTCTGTTTCACCTGTCTCAATACAGGTAGTATTATAGTAATGTCTTCACTAGAGAGCTCTGTTTCACCTGTCTCAATACAGGTAGTGTTATAGTAATGTCTTCACTAGAGAGCTCTGTTTCACCTGTCTCAATACAGGTAGTATTATAGTAATGTCTTCACTAGAGAGCTCTGTTTCACCTGTCTCAATACAGGTAGTGTTATAGTAATGTCTTCTCTAGAGAGCCCTGTTTCACCTGTCTCAATACAGGTAGTGTTATAGTAATGTCTTCACTAGAGAGCTCTGTTTCACCTGTCTCAATACAGGTAGTGTTATAGTAATGTCTTCACTAGAGAGCTCTGTTTCACCTGTCTCAATACAGGTAGTATTATAGTAATGTCTTCACTAGAGAGCTCTGTTTCACCTGTCTCAATACAGGTAGTGTTATAGTAATGTCTTCTCTAGAGAGCCCTGTTTCACCTGTCTCAATACAGGTAGTGTTATAGTAATGTCTTCACGTACGTTATTATTTATTTACCATCTATCCTCTTTAGTTCCTATTTGTATATTTATCCTATCTTAGGGGTGATAGAGACTGGTTGGTACATCAGTAATACTATAGTATCTGAGGGGTGATAGAGACTGGTTGGTACATCAGTAATACTATAGTATCTGAGGGGTGATAGAGACTGGTTGGTACATAAGACGTTAATGGTTATATGTAGGAGCCAGATGGCTTTGGAATGTGCTGAGTGGATGGGAGGAAGTCACAGGATTGCTATAGGGGATACAGGTGGAGAGCTTTGGATTAGGCATCAAGGGGGTTGAGGTCAAGTCAGGTCACCTTAAGGGGAATGGTTTATTACTCGTATCACTTCCTCTTCCTGTCGAACCATAACAGATCTAAAGGATGGAGAGAAGGAAGAGTGCATCTAAACTGGAGTTTATATACTGCGTTGGTGGAAACATGTTTTGTCTAATGTATTGATCCTCTGGGAAGAATTAACTTGGTTAAGCTTTCATAATGCCCGTAGAGTTTTTTACTCCGAGAATTAGAACCTAACACATGTAACTCTGGCAGAGGTTTTTTCTTTCTGATCAGGTGATGTGGTCAGGAATTACTCCTAACCCCTACTACGGTACCTACTCCAGACTGTTCACAGTAGACCTGGAGTTGGGTTCTAGAACAATTCCTTTCAGGATATGACATGATTGCTCTATATCCTATAGTGCTGAAGGACCTCGTGTTGATCCCGGTGCACACCAAGCCTGAAGACTCTGTGAA
Source organism: Oncorhynchus clarkii lewisi (assembly GCF_045791955.1). Lineage (NCBI taxonomy): Eukaryota > Metazoa > Chordata > Actinopteri > Salmoniformes > Salmonidae > Oncorhynchus > Oncorhynchus clarkii. The sequence continues at coordinate 78,159,844 of NC_092163.1, read as the reverse complement.
GGAATTGGATGAGCTGTACGACGTCGTGAAAGTAGTGAAGAGGAAGTGGAAGACTGATGTAGGTTTACGCACTAAATGCTCACCTGGGTACACACACTTCTTATTCTGAAAGTTAAGGTTCACTGACACGTTAAGGTTCCAATAGTTTCCACTCATTTGTAGTTCATAAGTGTGTATATAAGTAGCTAATAAAGGTATTTATTATGTCTTATTAGTCATATATTACACCTAAATTAAGTGTTTTCTTATTCAAACATTGTCATGTGCTACTGGAAAACCCTTTTAAAACCTCCTTGTTAGCCATAATAAAGACATATTAGTATTTAATAAAGGGTGAGTTACACAGGAACAATATTCTTAGTGAGCTGTCTCAATGTGGGACTACTAAGGACATAGTACATAAAATGTGTTCCCTGTTCTAAAGTGTAACGAAAGATAACGCTTTAGAACAGGGAACACATATTGAGGTATGACCTTATTAGTTCCACATTGAGAACGCTCACTAAGAGTCTGTTTCTTGTGTAATTTGCTCTTTATTAAATACTGTATCAAATCAAATCAAATGTATTTATATAGCCCTTCGTACATCAGCTGATATCTCAAAGTGCTGTACAGAAACCCCAGCCTAAAACCCCAAACAGCAAGCAATGCAGGTGTAGAAGCACGGTGGCTAGGAAAAACTCCCTAGAAAGGCCAAAACCTAGGAAGAAACCTAGAGAGGAACCAACAATGAGGTTATTAAGTAAGTTTGATGTTTGATTAAGAAAACCCTTAATTAAGTTATAATATATGACTAATAAGACATAATAAAGGCCTTATTGGCTACTTATATACACACTTATATACACTACAAATGAATAGCTAACGTGCACCTTAAAAAGTGTTTTCCACTTTTTTTTAACACAACATTATATCATTGTTGACAGCATTTAGCTTAAAATCAAGAAAATATAGAAGTAATTTTTAAAAAAAATATTTTTTTTTATTTCTTTGTATATTCTTTATTATTTTCCTTTAAAAAAAAATGTTATTATTTTTTATTTTTTTTATTTTTCTTCATAGAAATACTTTAGTGTGATGTCACTGTTTGTGTCTCTGGCAGAACATCATGATCCTGGGCGATTTCAATGCGGACGGAAGTTATGTCACCAAGAAAGGCATGACGAATATCCGTATCCGTAGTGACAAGAAGTTCCACTGGGTGATTGGAGATGATGTGGACACCACAGCCAACACAAGCAACGACCACACCTACGACAGGTAGACCTACTCCAAATAGGTTATAGACTCAAGGTGTACGACAAAAAAGGTTATGAATTGGATCGAATACATCAAATATGGTACAATATATCATCCTTTCTCAAAAATGTTATCCAAAAGAACCCTATGAAATGAATGGAAATGGTTCATTGTTAAGCAAAGTTTTATAAACATATGTGTTCAATATTGCAAACAGGACCTCTGAAGACACATATCATCATGTCATTTCTTTAGCCATTGTGGAATATTTTTGTTTCCTTTGCTTCAGGATTGTGATGTACGGGGATGATATGTTGGAGGCGATGGTCCCCAACTCAGCCAAGCCCTTCAACTACCAAAAAGCCTTTTGCTTATCTGAAGCTATGGTACGTCATATTTCATCTTTCAGCCATCTGTTTTCCATCTTGGACTAAAAACATGTTCAATTTAGATGTTTTTTTATAGTGTTTTTAGGTAATCCCTTACTACATAAATATTTCACTCCCTCAAATGATGCAGGCTTTGAGTATCAGTGACCACTACCCTGTAGAGGTGGAGCTGACGACGGCTGAAACTGTACCACAGAAGAAAGAGGAAAAAGAGATAGAGGAAGTAGAGTCTCCCAGTGTAAATCCAATACCACAGAAGAAGAAAAGACTCGTGAGAAAGTTAATAGGGAAGTCAAAACAAGCTTAGAAATGCCTAAATGTATATAAATAATTATATTCTAACTCTGTAAATCTGTTTCTGTTTGTTTCAAATGTTTCAAGTGCTTTACTTAATAAAGACCTACATGCAATATTCTATGTAGGAAATGTTATTTTACGATAAAACATTTTCTCAGTAAACCAATTCAAGTTGTCTGTTCATCTTCATTAGAAAATATATTTTCAACATAGAAATAGGTCACAAAAAAAACATCAACTGGCTAACAACACAGTGTGAAACTGATGCAGCTACAGGGCTTACAACTGTTTGTGAGTGTATTCTAATCACACTTCTGGTGGTTGACAGTGCTCCATATAGTGTACTGTAATGTACTACAGCAGACACTGCACAGCAGGATGGAGAGAGATGACACCATTTCTCCAAGGAGTTACCACGGAATTGTGGGCCGATCCGCAAAAGGACAGACCTGTTTACACACTCAGCTCAGAAAGACAATCTGGACACCGCTCTAATATCTTGTATAATGAGATATAAACTCATGAGATATAAAAAAAATAAACATCCCTTTTTCAAAACCCTGTCTTTCAAAGATCATTCGTAAAAATCAAAATAACTTCACAGATCTTAATTGTAAAGGGTTTAAACACTGTTTCCCGTGCTTATTCAATGAAGCATAAACAATTAAGGAACATGCACCTGTGGAACGGTCGTTAAGACACAAACAGCTTACAGACGGTAGGCAATGAAGGTCACAGTTATGAAAACTTAGGACACTAAAGAGGCCTTTCTACTGACTCTGAAAAACACCAAAAGAAAAATATCCAGGGTCCCTACACATCTACCCAGCTGGAAGGAGGGAGGAGGGAGAGAGAGAGAGGGGAGGGAGAGAGAAAATAGAGAGGGAGAAAGAGGGGGAGAGAGAGGGAGAGGGGAGGGAGAGAGGGGAGGGAGAGAGAAAATAGAGAGGGAGAAAGAGGGGGAGAGAGAGAGAGAGGGGAGGGAGAGAGAAAATAGAGAAGGAGAAAGAGGGGGAGAGAGAGAGAGAGAGGGGAGGGAGAGAGAAAATAGAGAGAGAGAAAGAGGGGGGGAGAGAGAGAGAGGGGAGGGAGAGAGAAAATAGAGAGGGAGAAAGAGGGGGGAGAGAGAGAGAGGGGAGGGAGAGAGAAAATAGAGAGGGAGAAAGAGGGGGAGAGAGAGAGAGAGGGGAGGGAGAGAGAAAATAGAGAGGGAGAAAGAGGGGGAGAGAGAGAGAGAGAGGGGAGGGAGAGAGAAAATAGAGAGGGAGAAAGAGGGGGGGAGAGAGAGAGAGGGGAGGGAGAGAGAAAATAGAGAGGGAGAAAGAGGGGGGAGAGAGGGTTTCCATGTAAATACAACCCAGATATATGTTTATTTATTTTTCCTTGTATACTTTAACTATTTGCATATCATTATAACACTGTACATATTACATTTGAAATTTCTCTATAATGTTTACTGTACATTTTTTATTTCACATTTGTTTATTATCTATTTAACTTGCTTTGTCAATATAAATGTATGTTTCCCATGCCAATAAAGCCCTTTCAATTGAAATTGAGAGAGGGAGAGAGAGAGGTGGGGGAGAGAGGAGGAACCGAGACAGGCAGTGTGGGGCCACGAAGAGGAGAAAGTTGAATGGGTTGTCTAACTGGTTCTGCAGAGTGAGAATAACATAACCACCCCCACCCTGAGGAAGAGGAGTTTATAAGGAGGGCAGAACACCTGAGACAACTCACTGAGGTCAGATAGCCCCGCTGCTGTCCTGTCCTCTTCTACAGCATAATTTAAATTCTCACTCATCTCTGTCTGTGATTCTCACGCGTCTCCATCTCTCTGTCTGTGATTCTCACGCGTCTCCATCTCTCTGTCTGTGACTCTCCCTCCACCTCTCCGTCTGTGACTCTCCCTCCACCTCTCCATCTCTCTGTCTGTGTCTGTGACTCTCCCTCCACCTCTCCATCTCCCCTTCCACCATGAGCCTGAGGTCCAAGCGTATCAGCAGCTCCAGTGGCTCTGTGCGGAGACACAGCGGGGGCTTCGGTGGCATGTCCCCGGGTAGCAGCTCTCTGTACGCGGGGGGCTCAAACGGCCACCACAGCAGTCCTTTCCACTCAGTCTCTGTCAACAGGAGCCTGCTGGCCCCCCTTAACCTGGAGATCGACCCCAACCTACAGGTGACGCGCATCCATGAGAAAGAGCAGATCAAGGGCCTCAACAACCGATTCGCATCCTTCATCGATAAGGTATGTAATCATCACTGAGAATTATTAGGTTACATCCCAATGTCTATACTAGCATACAGCTTTGATTGCTTGCCCAATACATTCATTCAATGATTTGTATTTTTATTTTTTTAACCTTTATTTAACTAGGCAAGTCAGTTAAGAACAAATTCTTATTTACAATGACCAAACTCGTAAACTCCCCAAACCCGGACGACGCTGGGCCAATTGTGCGCCGCCCTATGGGTCTCCCAATCATGGCTGGTTGTGAGTGATACAGCCTGTAATCGAACCAGGGTGTCTGTAGTGACACCTCTAGGACTGAGATGCAGTGCCTTAGACCTCTGCGCCCCTCAGGAGCCCCTACTACAACAAGCTACTTCGGTTTTAGTTATCATCATATAACATCATCATCACCACTCGGGAGCCTCTACTACAACAAGCTAGCTAGTTATCATCATATAACATCATCATCATCACTCGGGAGCCCCTACTACAACAAGCTAATCATCACCACTCGGGAGCCCCTACTACAACAAGCTAATCATCACCACTCAGGAGCCCCTACTACAACAAGCTAATCATCCCCACTCAGGAGCCCCTACTACAACAAGCTAATCATCACCACTCGGGAGCCCCTACTACAACAAGCTAATCATCACCACTCGGGAGCCCCTACTACAACAAGCTAATCATCACCACTCGGGAGCCCCTACTACAACAAGCTAATCATCACCACTCGGGAGCCCCTACTACAACAAGCTAATCATCACCACTCGGGAGCCCCTACTACAACAAGCTAATCATCACCACTCGGGAGCCCCTACTACAACAAGCTAATCATCACCACTCGGGAGCCCCTACTACAACAAGCTAATCATCACCACTCGGGAGCCCCTACTACAACAAGCTACTTCGGTTTTAGCTATCATCATATAACATCATCATCACCACTCGGGAGCCCCTACTACAACAAGCTAGCTAGTTATCATCATAGATGGCACTGATTTATTGTCTTTTGAAGCAGCTACAAAAGGAGTGAAAGCTAGTTTTGGTTTTAGCCAAACTAGCCTGGAAAAGGGAGAACAAACAAAGTGTTTTGCCATCTGTGTCTGTTTTCATATGCGTTGCATCAATCACCCATTCAATCCCATTGATCACAATAGTGAGGATTTTATTTATTTATTATGCATTATTAAGTTGTCTATGATGAATCATAGACGTTTCATAAACTGGTCACAAGACCACAAGCATACATCTATCTACAAGGTGTACTTTTACAGACAAATTTGACACCAGAAATCCTTATTCGCCAGGTCGCAGTTGCAAATGAGAACTTGTTCTCAACTAGCCTACCTGGTTAAATAAAGGTGAAATAAAATTTTAAAAAACAGCAGATTAGCAACGCTTTCAGTAGATTGGAGTTGAGTTGTGTTATGGGATATACTTGATCAAAATGATCTTACACATCCTTCATCCATTAGCCTTTAGATGTATGTTTGAAATAGTGATTTTGACTGTAAAACATCATATTGTGTTAATTCAGTATAGACCCATAATTGGCCATGTATAGACCCATAAACTGAATCAGTGTAATAACTTTATAATAATATTAATATTTAAAGTCAATAGGTTTGTTTAGTATTTCTTGCACGAGCGTAGACCTGGTTTGTCAGAGTATTGGGACATAGCCAAAGGTGGAATCCTGGTTCGTATGGGCTGAGATATGCAGGCATAGATCTGCTTTACATTAGTATTGGGACAGTCACAGGGGTAGTCCTGGTTTGTATGAGTATTGGAGCTGAGGTTCAGGGTAGTGATGGTTTGTATGAGTACTGGAGCTGAGGTTCAGGGTAGTGATGGTTTGTATGAGTATTGGAGCTGAGGTTCAGGGGTAGTCCTGGTTTGTATGAGTATTGGAGCTGAGGTTCAGGGGTAGTCCTGGTTTGTATGAGTATTGGAGCTGAGGTTCAGGGGTAGTCCTGGTTTGTATGAGTATTGGAGCTGAGGTTCAGGGGTAGTCCTGGTTTGTATGAGTATTGGAGCTGAGGTTCAGGGGTAGTCCTGGTTTGTATGAGTATTGGAGCTGAGGTTCAGGGGTAGTCCTGGTTTGTATGAGTACTGGAGCTGAGGTTCAGGGGTAGTCCTGGTTTGTATGAGTATTGGAGCTGAGGTTCAGGGGTAGTCCTGGTTTGTATGAGTATTGGAGCTGAGGTTCAGGGGTAGTCCTGGTTTGTATGAGTATTGGAGCTGTGGTTCAGGGGTAGTCCTGGTTTGTATGAGTACTGGAGCTGAGGTTCAGGGGTAGTCCTGGTTTGTATGAGTACTGGAGCTGAGGTTCAGGGATAGTCCTGGTTTGTATGAGTAATGGAGCTGAGGTTCAGGGGTAGTGATGGTTTGTAGGAGTACTGGAGCTGTGGTTCAGGGTAGTGATGGTTCGTATGAGTATTGGAGCTGAGGTTCAGGGGTAGTGATGGTTTGTAGGAGTACTGGAGCTGTGGTTCAGGGTAGTGATGGTTTGTATGAGTATTGGAGCTGAGGTTCAGGGATAGTCCTGGTTTGTATGAGTACTGGAGCTGAGGTTCAGGGGTAGTCCTGGTTTGTATGAGTATTGGAGCTGAGGTTCAGGGGTAGTCCTGGTTTGTATGAGTATTGGAGCTGAGGTTCAGGGATAGTCCTGGTTTGTATGAGTATTGGAGCTGAGGTTCAGGGGTAGTCCTGATTTGTATGAGTAATGGAGCTGAGGTTCAAGGGTAGTCCTGGTTTGTATGAGTATTGGAGCTGAGGTTCAGGGGTAAACCTGGTTTGTATGAGTATTGGAGCTGAGGTTCAGGGATAGTCCTGGTTTGTATGAGTATTGGAGCTGAGGTTCAGGGTAGTGATGGTTTGTATGAGTATTGGAGCTGAGATTCAGGGGTAAACCTGACTTACAGTTTATAAGTATTCAGTCTTTGGCACATTTAGACATGGCTTAGTTGACTAATTGGGTTCAAGCACAGGTGCAGATGTTGTAGGTATGTAAATTGGGTCTGAAATGCAAATGTACACCAGCAGTATTTTTATGAGAATTGGGGGTGCCACACAGCGGTAAACCTGTTTAATATATATATATATATATATATATATATATATATATATATACAAAAGTATGTGGACACCCCTTCAAATTAGTGGATTTGGCTATTTCTGCCACACACGTTGCTGACAGGTGTATAAAATCAAGCACACAGCCATGCAATCTCCATAGACAAACATTGGCAGTAGAATGGTCTTTACTGAAGAGCCCAGTGACATTCAACTTGGCACCGTCATAGGATGCCACCTTTCCAACAAGTCGGTTCATAAAATGTCTGACCTGCTAGAGCTGCCCCGGTCAACTGTAAGTGCTGTTATTGTAAAGTGGAAACGTCTAGGAGCATCAACGGCTCAGCTTGCGAAGTGATAGGTCACACAAGCTCACAGAACTGGACCGCCGTGCAACACTCACTATCGATTTCCAAACTGCCTCTGGAAACAACATCGGCACAATACGTGTTTGTCGTGTAAAGCTCTCAGCCATATTGGGCTCTGGATCGATGGAAATGCAGATATCAGTTTGACTTGAGCTAAACCATGAAAACAAAGTCACCTGCTCTTTCACAGCCGTGGTCACTGATACACGACTCAGCTTGCATTACAATTCCCCTTTCTCACGGAGTGGGTAACAGAGTCACAATAGAGGCTTTGTGCCTGTTCTACGCTACGGATCACCAGCTCTACAGCTCTGGGGTTTCCTGTAATAACAAGCTCCTATTCCTCTCAGAAGGTAGCCTGGACCTGAGATATTTTGACACAAATCATGCCCTAATGGTGTGATTCACTTGGAATGCAAAGCCCATTTAAAAACATCAAATGACAAGTCCAATACATGTTAAGACGTCAAATGGGTCAAATACATGTAAAGTCCTATGTCCTATTTCTCTCAGCTCGGTGGTAACCTGATAAAAAAAACAGGTCAGACGTGATGTGATCATCCAAGACCGGAAGACGCCCTGAAGTGTTTTTGGAAGGGAGCTTTTGTGTTGATCGCAAACAGACAATGGGAAGAGAATACTGAGACAGTGGGCTTGAAATAGATCCTAGAGAGATCTCAGTCAGTTGTAGCTGTTAATAAAACCAGAATAATTCACTTAACATGCAAGCACTGTTGTCTACAGTGTTGTCCATTGTAATATAGTCTGGGAGATTGCTTCAGATTGCTTCTGATTGCTTCAAAGGTCTATTAATTAAACAGACCACTCCAAGCCCATACATTACTGCAGAAAACATGTTTGGAAAGTAAAGGGCCTCAATGACATATCAAGACAAAAATATTGTAGCAATTTGAGGTGGCTAGTCCAACCAGGACTTGGACCCAGGTCCCTGCGACTGTCAGTCCAGACTTAAGCCATTACACCAAGGGGTGTAGAACCAAGACAACGTCTTGTACCAAGGTCTCTATTAAAGTTGCTACAATGCATATGTATAGTGGACTACACTCAACATCTTCCTCCCGATGCTTCCCGATGCTTCCTGATGCTTCCTGATGCTTCCCGATGCTTCCTGAAGCTTCCTGATGCTTCCTGATGCTTCCCAGTGCTTCCTGATGTTTCCTGATGCTTCCTGATGCTCCCTGATGCTTCCCGATGCTTCCTGATGCTCCCTGATGCTTCCTGATGCTTCCTGATGCTTGGACTGTTGTGACTATTTCATCAGCTACGGGCTTTTCTCTCTCTCCACCCTTTTAGGTGTGTTTCCTGGAGCAGCAGAACAAGATGTTAGAGACTAAGTTTGATCTGCTGCACGGTAAGCAGACGGGCCGCTCCAACATCGAGCCGCTATTCGAGGCCTACATGGCCAACCTCCGCCGCCAGATGGACGTGGTCAACAACGACAAGACCAAGCTGGACGGAGAGCTGAGGAACATGCAAGGTCTGGTGGAGGACTTCAAACACAAGTAGGAGCCTGCCTGTCTGTCTGTCTGTCTGTCTGTCTGTCTGTCTGTCTGTCTGTCTGTAGTCACAGCAGCCTGTCTGTCTGTCTGTCTGGAGGGCTGAGGAACATGCAAGGTCTGGTGGAGGACTTCAAACACAAGTAGGAGCCTGCCTGTCTGTCTGGAGGGAGGGAGGGAGGGAGGGAGGGAGGGAGGGAGGGAGGGAGGGAGGGAGGGAGGGAGGGAGGGAGGGCTGAGGAACATGCAGGGGCTGGTGGGGGACTTCAACCACAAAAAGTCTCAGTAGCCTTAAACAGATTTGTCAGGAATTGAGACAGAGCCAACCTATTTATTAAACCCTAAATGATGTATGCCAGAACCTTGCTTCCATGACCTAATTCAATATCTGGTCAACTGTTCTTCTTACCTAGATACGAAGATGAGATCAACAAGAGAAATAATCTGGAGAACGAATTTGTGATCCTGAAAAAGGTGAGAACATCACAGTTCCTCAGTGATACCTGATTTGTGTTTTAAGGGTGCGGTCTCTGAAGTTCAACATGTCTTCTGGACTACAATACCATACTATACCATACAACTTGATGTTGTAATCAGCGATACAGTGCAGCACCATGGGAGTGAGGGTGAGTTATTAAACAAGCACTGCAGGGGAAAAGACACAGCAAGGCAGAGACAACAATAGCTAGTACGAGCAAACCTACCCCACCTTCTACGAGATGAAAAAAACGCTAAGCTCGTAAGATATCATATCACCACTGAACAAGAACTGAGCGTGCGGTGTGTAGGGGAGACAGAGAAAATCTCAACCAACCACGATCAAAGCCAATTTCAACCTAACTAATCCGTCTAAATTGTTCCTGGTATGTTTCGCCAAACAGGGGTAGCTACATTGGAGTCATTTAGCAGACACTCTTATCCAGATCAATTTGGATTAAGTGCCTCGCTCAAGGGCACATCGGCAGACGTTTCACCTAGTCGGCTCAGGGATTCAAACCAGCAACCTTTTGGTTACTGACCCAATGCTCTTAACCGCTAGCCTACGAGTTGTTGTCCTTTCAGGATGTGGACTCAGTATACCTGGTGAAGGCAGACCTGGAAAACAAGGGAGGAGCTCTGACTGATGAGATAAACTTCCTCAGGTCCATCTATGAGGAGGTAAGGTCATTACTGTATTTACTGTATTACAATACAATACAAGATATTACAATACAATATATTACAATACAATACAATATATTACAATACAATATATTACAATACAATACATTACAATACAAAACAATATATTACAATACAAAACAATATATTACAATACAATACAATATATTACATTACATTACAATATATTACAATACAATACAATATATTACAATACAATATCTTCCAATACAATATATTACAACACAATATATTACAATACAATATATTACAATACAATGCAATATAATATATTACAATACAATATATTACAATACAATACATTACAATACAATATATTACAATACAATACATATTACAATACAATGTATTACAATACAATACATTACAATACAAAATATGACCATACAATATAGTACAATACGATACATTATAATACAATACAATATATTACAATACAATATAATATATTACAATACAAAATATTACAATACAAAATATTACAATACAATATATTACCATACAATACAATATATTACAATACAATTTATTACAATACAATACAATATATTACAATACAATACAATATATTACAATACAATACAATATATTACAATACAATACACAAGTAGCCCTGTATGGCGCAGGCAGTTGGTGAAAGGTTGTAGGTTCAAATCCGGCAAGGGGCGGCAGGGTAGCCTAGTGGTTTGAGCGTTTGACTAGTAACCGGAAGGTTGCAAGTTCAAACCCCCGAGCTGACAAGGTACAAATCTGTCGGCCTGCCCCTGAACAGGCAGTTAACCCACTATTCCCAGGCCGTCATTGAAAATAAGAATTTGTTTTTAACTGACTTGCCAGGTTAAATAAAGGTAAAATAAATAAATAAAAAACGATCACATACAAAAACATGTAGGAACACACTGTACTGTTAGAATGTTTGTTTCCACCCAGGAGCTGCGTGAGCTGCAGGCAAGCATCAGGGACACCTCTGTGGTGGTGCAGATGGACAACAGCCGAGACCTCAACATGGACCAGATAGTGGCTGACGTCAAGGCTCAGTACGAAGACATTGCTACCAAAAGCCGAGAGGAGGCTGAGATGTGGTACAAATCCAAGGTGAACAACAGTTGACTATTCTAGGATTTAAGTGGTTAAAAAGAGGATTTGTTTTGTCTTACTACATTGAAATCAATATTATATTACAATACAATACATTACAATATCTTAAAATACAATACAATATACTACTGAGCCATAGTTGCTGGAACCATTCAGCCAGGCTAGACCAAGGAGTGGAATGATAGCTAAACAGACTGGTAGCCAGGCTAGACCAAGGAGTGGAATGATAGCTAAACAGACTGGTAGCCAGGCTAGACCAAGGAGTGGAATGTTAGCTTAACAGACTGGTAGCCAGGCTAGACCAAGGAGTGGAATGTTAGCTAAACAGACTGGTAGCCAGGCTAGACCACGGAGTGGAATGTTAGCTTAACAGACTGGTAGCCAGGCTAGACCAAGGAGTGGAATGATAGCTAAACAGACTGGTTGCCAGGCTAGAACAAGGAGTGGAATGTTAGCTAAACAGACTGGTTGTCAGGCTAGAACAAGGAGTGGAATGTTAGCTAAACAGACTGGTAGCCAGGCTAGACCAAGGAGTGGAATGTTAGCTAAACAGACTGGTAGCCAGGCTAGACCAAGGAGTGGAATGTTAGCTAAACAGACTGGTTGCCAGGCTAGAACAAGGAGTGGAATGTTAGCTAAACAGACTGGTAGCCAGGCTAGACCAAGGAGTGGAATGTTAGCTAAACAGACTGGTAGCCAGGCTAGACCAAGGAGTGGAATGATAGCTAAACAGACTGGTAGCCAGGCTAGACTAAGCAGTGGAATGTTAGCTAAACAGACTGGTTGCCAGGCTAGCCCAAGGAGTGGAATGTTAGCTAAACAAACTGGTAGCCAGGCTAGACCAAGGAGTGGAATGATAGCAAAACAGACTGGTAGCCAGGCTAGACCAAGGAGTGGAATGTTAGCTAAACAGACTGGTAGCCAGGCTAGACCAAGGAGTGGAATGTTAGCTAAACAGACTGGTTGCCAGGCTACAAGACAAGTGGTCTCAGGACCTTTAAGTAATGCATCATGTTCTTTTCCCTCAGTTTAACCAGATGGCCGTCCAGGCCATGCAGTACGGAGACGAGCTGAGGAACACCAAGGGAGAGATAGCAGAAATCAACCGCTTGATCGGCCGTCTGCAGAGTGAGATGGAAGCTGTCAAAAGACTGGTAGTTTGCTCACTTCTTCAACTCAGTTCACTTATGGTTCGGGCCGTTTTGAGGCACACTAATATCAAACAAAACTATGGATGCAGCACCCTGTTGGATGGGATCTACTTCCTGGGATAAAAGATTCAGAAGCTATGCCATGGAGTGTTGCCGCGAAGACCATATATATGACATTCGGTGTGATGAGGCTTGACAGGGGGCAGTATTTTCACGTCCGGATGAAATGCATGCCTAAATTCAACGGCGTGCTACTGATCTCCAGAAGATAAGATATGCATTTTATTAGTAGATTTAGATAGAAAACAATCTGAAGTTTCTAAAACTGTTTGAATCATGTCTGTGAGTATAACATAACTTATTTAGCAGGCGAAACCCCAAGGACAAACCATTCTGACTTGTTTTTTGAGGTCACTCTCTTTTCAATAGGTTTTCATTGGGAATCTCGATTTCTAAGGGACCTTCTTGCAGTTCCAATCGCTTCCACTGGATGTCAACAGTCTTTAGAAATTGGTTGAGGTTATTCCTTTGTGTAATGAAGAAGTACGGCCACCCAGAACGAGGGTCACTTGAAGTGTACTGTTAGATAGAGGTGCTTGACCAGAAAGCTAGCTACAGTTTGTTTTCCTCCTGTATTGAACACAGATCATCCCGTCTTCAATTTTATCGATTATTTACGTAAAAAAATACCTAAAGTTGCAAAAGTAGTTTGAAATGTTTTGCCAAAGTTTACAGGTAACTTTTGAGCTATTTTGTAGTCACTGGTTGGAACCGGTGTTTTTCTGGATCAAACGCGCCAAATAAATGGCCATTGTGGATATATATTGACGGAATTAATCGAACAAAAGGACCATTTGTGATGTTTATGGGACATATTGGAGTGCCAACAGAAGAAGCTTGTCAAAGGAAAGGCATGACTTATATTTTTATTTCTGAGTTTTGTGTCGCGCCTGCAGGGTTGAAATATGCTTCTCTCTCTTTGTTTACGGAGGTACTATCCTCAGATAATAGCATCGTTTGCTTTCGCCGAAAAGCCTTTTTGAAATCTGACATGTTGGCTGGATTCACAACAAGTGTAGCTTTAATTTGCTATCTTGCATGTGTAATTTCATGAAAATGTGATTTTTTTATAGTAATTTATTTGAATTTGGCGCACTGCATTTTCACTGGCTTTTGGCCAGGTGGGACGCTACCGTCCCACATATCCCAGAGAGGTAAGCAAGTACTGACATGGACTTAATGCAGCCGTAACCCTGGTGTTGATGTCACATGGCGAGCCAACCTGGTGGACCAGATAGCCAAGGCAGAGAGGCCAGGGGGGGAGCTGTCTGTGGAAGTGGCGAAGTCTCTAACCTAACCTAACTATACATATCTATAATGTAGCGAGCCAACCTGGAGGACCAGATAGCCGAGGCTGAGAGGCCGGGGGTAGAGCTGTCTGTGGAAGTGGCGAAGTCTCTAACCTAACCTAACTCTAACTATACATATCTATAATGTAGCGAGCCAACCTGGAGGACCAGATAGCCGAGGCTGAGGGCCGCGGGGAGCTGGCTGTGAAGGAGGCTAAGTCCAGGATCAGAGATCTGGAGGATGCTCTGCAGAGGGCCAAGCAGGACATGGCCAGACAGCTCAGAGAGTACCAGGACCTGATGAACGTCAAGCTGGCCATGGACATAGAGATAGCCACCTACAGAAAATTACTGGAGGGAGAGGAGGACAGGTATGGAGGGGGAGGACAGGTATGGAGGGAGAGGGCAGGTGTAGAGGGAGAGGAGGACAGGTATGAAGGGGGAGGACAGGTATGGAAGGGGAGGAGGACAGGCATGGAGGGAGTGGACAGGTATTGAGGGAGAGGACAGGTATGAAGGGAGAGGAGGACAGTTATTAAGGGAGAGGAGGACAGGTATGGAGGGAGAGGAGGACAGGTATGGAGGGGGAGGACAGGTATGGAGGGAGAGGAGGACAGGTATGGAGGGAGAGGAGGACAGATGTGAAGGGGGAGGACAGGTATGGAGGGGGAGGACAGGTATGGAGGGAGAGGACAGGTATGGAGGGAGAGGAGGACAGATGTGAAGGGGGAGGACAGGTATGGAGGGGGAGGACAGGTATGGAGGGAGAGGACAGGTATGAAGGGAGAGGACAGGTATGGAGGGAGAGGACAGGTATGAAGGGAGAGGAGGACAGTTATTATTATAGACACACATTATACAGTATGTATGGTGTCTATAGGTTGAGGTTCTAAACAAGGACCGAACAATGTGTGAAAAGTATTATCTGCAATATTTTCCCAAACTGAAGCAGCACACTTGTATCTATTTTTCTCTCAGGATTGGACATCAATCTATTCTCAACATCCAGTCAGTGTCCAACTACAGTAAGTAGTATACTGTATGTACTACTGAAAGAATTTCATCAGTGAATGTACTCTATTTAATGTTATCCATTGACTAGAATCACACTAAATGCTGTATTGTTCACACACAAGATCAGATTTTAGGGCTCTAACCAATAGACTGCCGCTGTTGTGTTCTGTCGTTCAGTCCAGGTTCTAACCAATAGACTGCCGCTGTTGTGTTCTGTCGTTCAGTCCAGGTTCTAACCAATAGACTGCCGCTGTTGTGTTCTGTCGTTCTGTCCAGGTTCTAGGAGTTTCAGTAATGGATACCACAGCAGCTCCATCTCCCCTACACCCAAGCTGCTGATTAAAACAACTGAACAAAAAGACAGCTCCAGATTCAGCTCTCATTAAAAAAAACCTGTCGGATCCTTCTGGCTGAGGGTGAAGAACCATTATATAAGAGTTTATAACAGATCTATAGCAACTTTCTGGATTATTTTTGTCCGTCTACATTCTGTAAAGAGCATGAGAGAATAGCATAAGATCATGACATGATAGATTTGTGTTTGTAGCTAGAGGAATATAAACATTTGGTTGTTCTTACTGTAAAGAAAATAAAAAAGAGAATGTATCAGTATATAAAAATATGTATTTCGAGAAACCGTTTGTCTTATTTGGCACATACAGACTGCTATGCAACAGCTGGAATAGAGGTCAAAACCCATTGTAGTGAGACAGCAGACTAATAACAGCATCGTCCTCATGCAGCGAGATAATGGTTCTTATGGGGTCAGGAAACAGGAGACCACCAACTGGGTTTGGCTATCTACTTCCTGTGTCACAGGTGCATGCTGTAGACAGGGCTAATAGAGGTGATTTTCTACTGAACTTACTGAGAGAGTTCTGTTAAAGTTTAGAATTCATTACATTAACAAACTCCTCTTCTTCAGATAGATGATCTTTCTTTAGAAAACTGTCAAGCTTGCTCATCATCTCCCTTTTTCTCTACGGTTCTTTAATTGCATCAGCTCTTTGGCGCGTTTAATGGCTACCACGAATGACTTTATATTTGAAGAAATTCCCCATCTACTTCCATGACCCAAGTCTTTTCTTGCAAAAAAAACATCTTTAGCTAATGCTAATCGATGAGATTCATGTAGCTAGTACTGGTCGTTGTGACGTTCCTGGAGAACCTGCTCCGGTTCCGCCAGAAACACCATCACCATGTCGACCACCGCAAATGCCTAACCGACTTCGGACACCGGGGGGGGGGGGGGGGGGGTTTCTGCCTCGATGATGCTATTGACACTCTACGGGGGATACCTGTGCACCATGCCGCTACAGAAAGAGCTGCAGGTCGCGGCAGAAAAACCAGGAAGTAGAGGCCCTCAGTCCATAGAGGCCTGGATCGTTTGTCCACAAACTCATGGACATTTCTATTCCTCTCAATAGACTTCACAATGATAATATTTGGGTATTGATCGTGTGATCAACTGTTTTGTGTAGTTAAAGAATGAGAATGTCTTCAGTCTCTTTCTCCTCATGGTCCTGGGACTTGACCCTTTAGCACACAGAAGATACCACCACAGAGAATATCTTTATAAACTCTACTGGATTACCTGTTAAGTTATTAAATGCCTAAATTGTCATTAAAGAAAGTTAAGTGTAAAATCCCTCTCCTCTCCTATCATATGTCATATTTCATTTCTCGGGATACACTGAAACATGGTTTGGGTGGTGGGGTATTGTCATTTTACAACCGTTAATATGAATAAAAACATATCTTTCACAAACATTTATTTGTTTATTTCTTAAAAAAAAAATATATATACAGTAATAACTTTAGTTCAACTGACAAAACAGGGAGAGAACATCCTCCCCAACAAACTGCTGCATTACATTAAAAAGTGGAATAAAAATTTAAACAGTCAGACCCCATTCTATGGACACAATGGAATTAAAATAGAGTCAGACCCCATTCTATTGACACAATGGAATTAAAATAGAGTCAGACCTCATTCTATGGACACAATGGAATTAAAATACAGTCAGACCCCATTCTATGGACACAATGGAATTAAAATACAGTCAGACCCCATTCTATGGACACAATGGAATTAAAATAGAGTCAGACCTCATTCTATGGACACAATGGAATTAAAATACAGTCAGACCCCATTCTATGGACACAATGGAATTAAAATAGAGTCAGACCCCATTCTATGGACACAATGGAATTAAAATAGAGTCAGACCCCATTCTATGGACACAATGGAATGAAAATACAGTCAGACCCCATTCTATGGACACAATGGAATGAAAATACAGTCAGACCCCATTCTATGGACAATGGAATGAAAATACAGTCAGACCCCATTCTATGGACACAATGAAATTAAAATACAGTCAGACCCCATTCTATTGACACAATGGAATGAAAATACAGTCAGACCCCATTCTATGGACACAATGGAATGAAAATACAGTCAGACCCCATTCTATGGACACAATGGAATTAAAATAGAGTCAGACCCCATTCTATGGACACAATGGAATGAAAATACAGTCAGACCCCATTCTATGGACAATGGAATGAAAATACAGTCAGACCCCATTCTATGGACACAATGAAATTAAAATACAGTCAGACCCCATTCTATTGACACAATGGAATGAAAATACAGTCAGACCCCATTCTATGGACACAATGGAATGAAAATACAGTCAGACCCCATTCTATGGACACAATGGAATTAAAATACAGTCAGACCCCATTCTATTGACACAATGGAATGAAAATACAGTCAGACCCCATTCTATGGACAATGGAATTTAAATACAGTCAGACCCCATTCTATGGACACAATGGAATTAAAATAGAGTCAGACCCCATTCTATTGACACAATGGAATGAAAATACAGTCAGACCCCATTCTATGGACACAATGGAATTAAAATACAGTCAGACCCCATTCTATGGACACAATGGAATTAAAATAGTCAGACCCCATTCTATGGACACAATGGAATTAAAATAGAGTCAGACCCCATTCTATGGACACAATGGAATGAAAATAGAGTCAGACCCCATTCTATGGACACAATGGATTTAAAATACAGTCAGACCTCATTCTATGGACACAATGGAATTAAAATAGCTACAGGCCCATTCACTTGACACAAGTTTTAAATCAGTTAAATGTAATCAGTTTTGATTCTATGGGTCACGGTGGTGTCTGTCACCGATCAATGTCAGTGCAGTACAGTATAATTAAGAGTCAGAGTTGAATGAAGAAACGGACTTCAAACGTCCAGGGAACTGGATGAGAGGAAAAGCACTTCAAGATGTAGAGTAGGATAGGATGAACTAGTAGTGGAAAGGTCTCACAGACATTCTCACTATAGGGCCGACCTGAACAGTACTGTGCTGGCTCAGATATGCCTGATTCTCACTATAGGGCCGACCTGAACAGTACTGCGTTGGCTCAGATATGCCTGATTCTCACTATAGGGCCGACCTGAACAGTACTGTGCTGGCTCAGATATGCCTGAATCTCACTATAGGGCCGACCTGAACAGTACTGTGCTGGCTCAGATATGCCTGAATCTCACTATAGGGTCGACCCGAATAGTACTGTGCTGGCGCTGATATTTTCCTTCTCTTTTCGACATGGTCCTTTCCGGCACAGTTCCGACAACTAGTGGCTGCCCAGTGTAACCAGGCCAGACATACTGGACCCCCGTGGTCAGCCCTATACTGGGAATCAGACAGCGGACTCCTCTTTTCTCGTGTCACCAACTACTGCTGCTGCTGCTGCTACGTATCTGTTGTGGCCAGGTTATAGTGGCGACGGCGTGGCTGTTGGTACCGTTCTCTACCTTAGGAGAGAAGGCCATTTTAACCCCCTTGTTATTGGCTCCGTTGGTGTCCACCTCCTCCTCTGAGCTGCTCTCAACATCACTGCGGTCATCCTTAGAAACCTGTCGGACAGACAGAAATACAATGTTACAATTCAAAGTGACACAATGGATATTTCCAGAAGTATCCGGTAGTAGTGCACGTTTTTTCTGACAGACGTCATATAGAATGACGTTTTTATATATAAAAAAAAAACTATGGATATTAGCACCCAAAGAATAGAACGCAGTTACACAGGACAAACCGGTTACATTAAGGAATGGACATTTTGTACAAGTATCGGCTGATGGCGACTACGTAGTTGGCAGAACACTCTGACAGACGCATCACAATTGAACTCCGTAGACATTTAGCTCGACAGCCTGGAAACATGTTACCAGATCTTAAAAATGATTAAGGCACTTAATATTCATAGGTTATTTACAAATACATAAATAACATTAGAATATCTTCATACATAAATTATTTCTGGTCAACAACAAACAAAAATAAATTTGATCAGACTTCCCTTAATGAATTCTGACTCCAAAAGCTGCACATGCTCGCAAGTGCCACAAGATGGCAGTTTAAAGGAGCATAAAAAAATCTGACGAGCCCGTCTGGCTCATATGCATAAAGCCACAACCACATGAACAAAAATGACATTGACATAAGAGTGAAGTGAATGATACGAGACTGCAAAAAGCAGAACAGAGAAAGTTGTTGTCAATCTGGAGGGAAGTGAGCTGACAAACCGGATGCTATTTCCTGCAGCTGTGCACTTGAGCAAGGCACTTAACCCCCCCAATAACAACAGCTCCCCGCACCTCTCCCCAAAAACCTGTATATGTATGTCTTTCAGAGGGGTTGGGTTAAAAGTGGAAGTCAAATTTCGGTTGGACCTTGTGTGCAATTGACCAATAGACGGATCTTAAATCGTAGTTAGACAGTAAAGCAAGGACAAGTGGAGTGGAGAATAAGGACTGAGGAGACAGATGGAGAGACGGGACCCTCCACCCAAGAGAGGAAACAAACCACCTCTGCAGAGAGAAGGACAGCGATTCAAAACATGAAGGGGAAGAAAGCAATGAACAAACACAGATGAAATGTTACCTATAGCTTCCACACTCATAGCATTAACTATAGCCCGAGGTCTGACATAATGGAATGTCATAACTACAGCCTGAGGTCTGACATAATGGAATGTCATAACTACAGCCTGAGGTCTGACATAATGGAATGTCATAACTACAGCCTGAGGTCTGACATAATGGAATGTCATAACTATAGCCTGAGGTCTGACATAATGGAATGTCATAACTATAGCCTAAGGTCTGACATAATGGAATGTCATAACTATAGCCTGAGGTCTGATAATGGAATGTCATAACTAACTGAGGTCTGATAATGGAATGTCATAACTATAGCCTGAGGTCTGACATAATGGAATGTCATAACTATAGCCTGAGGTCTGATAATGGAATGTCATAACTAACTGAGGTCTGATAATGGAATGTCATAACTATAGCCTGAGGTCTGACATAATGGAATGTCATAACTAACTGAGGTCTGACATAATGGAATGTCATAACTATAGCCTGAGGTCTGACATAATGGAATGTCATAACTAACTGAGGTCTGACACAATGGAATGTCATAACTAACTGAGGTCTGACATAATGGAATGTCATAACTATAGCCTGAGGTCTGACATAATGGAATGTCATAACTATAGCCCGAGGTCTGACATAATGGAATGTTATTAACTATAGCCTGAGGTCTGACATAATGGAATGTCATAACTACAGCCTGAGGTCTGACATAATGGAATGTCATAACTATAGCCTGAGGTCTGACATAATGGAATGTCATGACTATAGCCTGAGGTCTGACATAATGGAATGTCATGACTATAGCCTGAGGTCTGACATAATGGAATGTCGTAACTATAGCCTGAGGTCTGACATAATGGAATGTCATAACTATAGCCTGAGGTCTGATAATGGAATGTCATAACTACAGCCTGAGGTCTGACATAATGGAATGTCATGACTATAGCCTGAGGTCTGACATAATGGAATGTCATAACTACAGCCTGAGGTCTGACATAATGGAATGTCGTAACTATAGCCCGAGGTCTGACATAATGGAATGTCATAACTATAGCCCGAGGTCTGACATAATGGAATGTCATAACTATAGCCTGAGGTCTGACATAATGGAATGTCATAACTATAGCCTGAGGTCTGACATAATGGAATGTCATAACTACAGCCTGAGGTCTGACATAATGGAATGTCATAACTATAGCCTGAGGTCTGACATAATGGAATGTCATAACTATAGCCTGAGGTCTGACATAATGGAATGTCATAACTACAGCCTGAGGTCTGACATAATGGAATGTCATAACTATAGCCCGAGGTCTGACATAATGGAATGTCATAACTATAGCCTGAGGTCTGACATAATGGAATGTCTCAAGTCTGGGCCTGTATTCACAACATTCTCAGAGTAACATTGCTGATATAGAATCCGATTTGTATTTTCGATCATAATCAATAAGATGAAGTAGACAGGAAGGACCTGATCCTAGATCAGCACTTCTACTCTGAGACGCTGTCTGAATACAGGCCTTGTCCTCATACAGACTGACTAGAACGCAGAGTTTAATCCCTAACCTTGAGTCAGAGCTGTCCTACATCAATCCCACTCACCTTTCCTCTGACCATGTTAACTAGGTAGGTTATCCCAGCTATGAGGTACCTAATAGTTACCTTGGGTAGTTACACCTCACACTCAACTGTCTACATCTCACCTGTAATAGGCCAATACAGGGCATTCGGAAAGTATTCAGACCCCTTAACTTTTCCACATTTTGTTACGTTACAGCCTTATTCTAAAATTGATTAAATAAATGTTTTTTCCTCACCAATCTACACACAATACCCCATAATGACATCACAATACCCCATAATGACATCACAATACCCCATAATGACATCACAATACCCCATAATGACATCACAATACCCCATAATGACATCACAATACCCCATAATGACAAAGCGATCTTGGGAAGGGTAAGAAAACATGTCTGCAGCATTAAAGGTCCCCAAGAACACAGTGTCCTCCATCATTCTTAAATAGAAGAAGTTTAGAACCACCAAGACTCTTCCTCGAGCTGGCCGCCTGGCTAAACTGAGCAGTCGGGGAAGAAGGGCCTTGGTCAGGGAGGTGACCAAGAACCTGATGGTCACTGACTGAGCTCTAGAGTTCCTCTGCGGAGATGGGAGAACCTTCCAGAAGGACAACCATCTCTGCAGCACTTAACCAATCTGTTAGAGTGGCGAGACGGGAGCTACTCCTCATTAAAATGGACGACAGCCCGCTTGGAGTTTTCCAAAAGATACCTAAAGAATCAGACCATGAGAAACAAGATTCGCTGGTCTGATGAACCAAGATTGAACTCTTTGGCCTGAATGCCAAGCGTCATGTCTAGAGGAAACCAGGCACTATCCCTCTGTTGAAGCGTGTTGGTGGTAGCATCGTGCCTTGGGTATGCTTTTCAGTGGTAGTCAGGATCGAGGGAAAGGTTAACAGAGCAAAATACAGAGAGATCCTTAATGAAAACCTGCTCCAGAGCACTCAGGACCTCAGACTGGGGCGAAGGTTCACCTTCCAACAGGACAAGGACCCTAAGCACACAGCCAAGACAACGCAAGAGTGACTTCGGGACAAGTCCTTGAGTGGCCCGATCGAACATCTCTGGAGAGACCTGAAAATAGCTGTGCAGCGACGCTCCCCATCCAACCTGACAGAGTTTGAGAGGATCTGCAGAGAAGAATGTGAAAAACTCCCCAAATACAGGTGTGCCAAGCTGGTAGTGTCATACCCAAGAAGACTCAAGGTTGTAATCACCGTGCTTCAACAAAGTACTGAGTAAAGGGTCCAAATGTAAATCTGATATTTCAGTTTAATTTTTTTTGCTTTGTCATTATGGGGTTATTGTGTGTGGATTGAGGGGGGGGAAACAATTTAATCCGTTCGAGAACAAGGCTGTAACGTAACAAAATGTGGAAAAAGTCAAGGCCGAGTCAGAGCTGTACATTCACAGCCCACCCACCTTTCCTCGGACCAAGGCTTTGTAGGCGATCCCGGCTATGAGGTAGGACCAGATGACGTGTAGCACCTGCAGCACCAGCAGTAGGGAGTTGAAGAGCCACCAGGAAGGGTATGGACCAATCATCTCCCAGCTCTCAAACAATGTTGTGTTCAGGATCCTGGAACAACACAGGAAGGATCACACCATGAATTCATATGTGTATGGAAAGTATGTCAGCACACACACACACACACACACACACACACACACACACACACACACACACACACACACACACACACACACACACACACACACACACACACACACACAGACACACAGACACACAGACACACACACACACACACGAATGGTAAGCGCAAAATGCACATGCATGCAACCACACAGTAATTTCTCCGTATGGGAAAACCAGTTGGACTTTTCTGAGACCTGCCTTCCCCTGCTGAGACTGTACTCTCCCAACAACCAGCTCACTAAAAACATTTAGTAGTTGCCATTCATCCAAGAAGACTACATAATTAAATACATTTTTTTCTTGGTGTAATTTCTCTAATAAAGTGGAGCTGTGAGGCCTGCAGTGCAGTAGTGAGACAGACAGATAGGCCGTTGTCAGGCAACATGTACCTCAGTCCTTATGCCTTACCTTGGTATCCATTACAGCCCTTAGGGACAGTTAGACATGTATTGGGGGGGGTGAAAATAGGAGAGTGTTTTTTTTATTGTACACGGGGGAGGGTAGAGTGTTTTTTTATTGTACACGGGGGAGGGTAGAGTGTTTTTTTATTGTACACGGGGGAGGGTAGAGTGTTTTTTATTGTACACGGGGGAGGGTAGAGTGTTTTTTTATTGTACACGGGGGAGGGTAGAGTGTTTTTTTATTGTACACGGGGGAGGGTAGAGTGTTTTTTTATTGTACACGGGGGAGGGTAGAGTGTTTTTTTATTGTACACGGGGGAGGGTAGAGTGTTTTTTTTTATACAACTGTTAGGTTCTTAGTTTTCAGAATAAAAAAACTCACGGACACTAGAGAAGCTTAACCGAGTTTAATTCTTCCCAAAGGGTCGACACAGACAAGAAATAAAAACATTTCTCACCATCACAAGTATATATATGCCACTTTAAACACTTCTCTTTCTCTCAAATCGTTACATCTTATGGTTCCACAGGAAGAGGGTAATAGGATAATAGGATAATAAAACCTTATTTCTCCCTTCAGGGGATCTGACCTCCTGACCTCAACCCCTCCTTCACCTAAATCCACAGATGTCCATCCGCTCCCCCTAAACCAATCCTGTGCTCTCCTCCCGTCCACCCAGTACATTCCACAGCCACTCTGTCTTTCCTACAGATCTCACTCCTTTATATACTCTGTGTCTGGTCTATCATGTCTTTTAATATCTCAATGTTCAAAGTTTAGAATCCAACACCACACAGCAAAGCATTCCAAGCTGCATCAATCTTCAATATGAATCCACAATAACAAATAGGACATAGGACATAGCTGATAGGAAGCAGAAGAGGCCAGGTGCATCATGGTACATGAAGGAACAGTGAAGAGCAGTGAACACGCAGCGCAAAAAGCTCCCTTATTGATGGACAATACAATTCTCCTACCTAGACTAGCCTACAACACCACCATCTCAATCGCACCCCACACTGCCCTTTCACACCTGGACAAAAGGAACACCTATGTGAGAATGCTATTCATTGACTGCAGCTCAGCGTTCAACATCATAGTGCCCTCAAATTTCATCACTAAGCTAAAGGACCCTGGGACTAAACACCTCCCGCTGCAACTGGATCCTGGGCTGCCCCTAGGTGGTGAGGGTAGGTAACAACACATCTGCCACGCTGATCCTCAACACAGGGGCCCCCTCAGGGGTGCGTGCTCAGTCCCTCCTGTAC
>NC_092163.1:78090029-78130029 GCF_045791955.1 Oncorhynchus clarkii lewisi | reverse complement strand
AGAGGGTAGAGGACACCCCAGTGTAACCATACAGTCACTAACCATAGAGGGTAGAGGACACCCCAGTGTAACCATACAGTCACTAACCATAGAGGGTAGAGGACACCCCAGTGTAACCATACAGTCACTAACCATAGAGGGTAGAGGACACCCCAGTGTAACCATACAGTCACTAACCATAGAGGGTAGAGGACACCCCAGTGTAACCATACAGTCACTAACCATAGAGGGTAGAGGACACACCAGGGTAACCATACAGTCACTAACCATAGAGGGTAGAGGACACCCCAGTGTAACCATACAGTCACTAACCATAGAGGGTAGAGGACACCCCAGTGTAACCATACAGTCACTAACCATAGAGGGTAGAGGACACCCCAGTGTAACCATACAGTCACTAACCATAGAGGGTAGAGGACACCCCAGTGTAACCATACAGTCACTAACCATAGAGGGTAGAGGACACCCCAGGGTAACCATACAGTCACTAACCATAGAGGGTAGAGGACACCCCAGGGTAACCATACAGTCACTAACCATAGAGGGTAGAGGACACCCCAGTGTAACCATACAGTCACTAACCATAGAGGGTAGAGGACACCCCAGTGTAACCATACAGTCACTAACCATAGAGGGTAGAGGACACCCCAGTGTAACCATACAGTCACTAACCATAGAGGGTAGAGGACACCCCAGTGTAACCATACAGTCACTAACCATAGAGGGTAGAGGACACCCCAGTGTAACCATACAGTCACTAACCATAGAGGGTAGAGGACACCCCAGTGTAACCATACAGTCACTAACCATAGAGGGTAGAGGACACCCCAGTGATACCATACAGTCACTAACCATAGAGGGTAGAGGACACCCCAGTGTAACCATACAGTCACTAACCATAGAGGGTAGAGGACACCCCAGTGTAACCATACAGTCACTAACCATAGAGGGTAGAGGACACCCCAGGGTAACCATACAGTCACTAACCATAGAGGGTAGAGGACACCCCAGGGTAACCATACAGTCACTAACCATAGAGGGTAGAGGACACCCCAGTGTAACCATACAGTCACTAACCATAGAGGGTAGAGGACACCCCAGTGTAACCATACAGTCACTAACCATAGAGGGTAGAGGACACCCCAGGGTAACCATACAGTCACTAACCATAGAGGGTAGAGGATACCCCAGTGTAACCATACAGTCACTAACCATAGAGGGTAGAGGACACCCCAGGGTAACCATACAGTCACTAACCATAGAGGGTAGAGGACACCCCAGT
This sequence comes from Oncorhynchus clarkii lewisi, assembly GCF_045791955.1. Lineage (NCBI taxonomy): Eukaryota > Metazoa > Chordata > Actinopteri > Salmoniformes > Salmonidae > Oncorhynchus > Oncorhynchus clarkii. The sequence goes on along the minus strand of NC_092163.1, from coordinate 78,128,747 downwards.
GTAACCATACAGTCACTAACCATACAGTCTAGAGGACACCCCAGTGTAACCATACAGTCACTAACCATAGAGGGTAGAGGACACCCCAGTGTAACCATACAGTCACTAACCATAGAGGGTAGAGGACACCCCAGTGTAACCATACAGTCACTAACCATAGAGGGTAGAGGACACCCCAGTGTAACCATACAGTCACTAACCATAGAGGGTAGAGGACACCCCAGTGTAACCATACAGTCACTAACCATAGAGGGTAGAGGACACCCCAGTGTAACCATACAGTCACTAACCATAGAGGGTAGAGGACACCCCAGTGTAACCATACAGTCACTAACCATAGAGGGTAGAGGACACCCCAGTGTAACCATACAGTCACTAACCATAGAGGGTAGAGGACACCCCAGTGTAACCATACAGTCACTAACCATAGAGGGTAGAGGACACCCCAGGGTAACCATACAGTCACTAACCATAGAGGGTAGAGGACACCCCAGTGTAACCATACAGTCACTAACCATAGAGGGTAGAGGACACCCCAGTGTAACCATACAGTCACTAACCATAGAGGGTAGAGGACACCCCAGTGTAACCATACAGTCACTAACCATAGAGGGTAGAGGACACCCCAGTGTAACCATACAGTCACTAACCATAGAGGGTAGAGGACACCCCAGTGTAACCATACAGTCACTAACCATAGAGGGTAGAGGACACCCCAGGGTAACCATACAGTCACTAACCATAGAGGGTAGAGGACACCCCAGTGTAACCATACAGTCACTAACCATAGAGGGTAGAGGACACCCCAGTGTAACCATACAGTCACTAACCATAGAGGGTAGAGGACACCCCAGTGTAACCATACAGTCACTAACCATAGAGGGTAGAGGACACCCCAGTGTAACCATACAGTCACTAACCATAGAGGGTAGAGGACACCCCAGTGTAACCATACAGTCACTAACCATAGAGGGTAGAGGACACCCCAGTGTAACCATACAGTCACTAACCATACAGTCTAGAGGACACCCCAGGGTAACCATACAGTCACTAACCATAGAGGGTAGAGGACACCCCAGGGTAACCATACAGTCACTAACCATAGAGGGTAGAGGATACCCCAGTGTAACCATACAGTCACTAACCATAGAGGGTAGAGGACACCCCAGGGTAACCATACAGTCACTAACCATAGAGGGTAGAGGACACCCCAGGGTAACCATACAGTCACTAACCATAGAGGGTAGAGGATACCCCAGTGTAACCATACAGTCACTAACCATAGAGGGTAGAGGACACCCCAGGGTAACCATACAGTCACTAACCATAGAGGGTAGAGGACACCCCAGTGTAACCATACAGTCACTAACCATACAGTCTAGAGGACACCCCAGTGTAACCATACAGTCACTAACCATAGAGGGTAGAGGACACCCCAGTGTAACCATACAGTCACTAACCATAGAGGGTAGAGGACACCCCAGTGTAACCATACAGTCACTAACCATAGAGGGTAGAGGACACCCCAGTGTAACCATACAGTCACTAACCATAGAGGGTAGAGGACACCCCAGTGTAACCATACAGTCACTAACCATAGAGGGTAGAGGACACACCAGGGTAACCATACAGTCACTAACCATAGAGGGTAGAGGACACCCCAGTGTAACCATACAGTCACTAACCATAGAGGGTAGAGGACACCCCAGTGTAACCATACAGTCACTAACCATAGAGGGTAGAGGACACCCCAGTGTAACCATACAGTCACTAACCATAGAGGGTAGAGGACACCCCAGTGTAACCATACAGTCACTAACCATAGAGGGTAGAGGACACCCCAGTGTAACCATACAGTCACTAACCATAGAGGGTAGAGGACACCCCAGGGTAACCATACAGTCACTAACCATAGAGGGTAGAGGACACCCCAGGGTAACCATACAGTCACTAACCATAGAGGGTAGAGGACACCCCAGTGTAACCATACAGTCACTAACCATAGAGGGTAGAGGACACCCCAGTGTAACCATACAGTCACTAACCATACAGTCTAGAGGACACCCCAGTGTAACCATACAGTCACTAACCATAGAGGGTAGAGGACACCCCAGTGTAACCATACAGTCACTAACCATAGAGGGTAGAGGACACCCCAGTGTAACCATACAGTCACTAACCATAGAGGGTAGAGGACACCCCAGTGTAACCACACAGTCACTAACCATAGAGGGTAGAGGACACCCCAGTGTAACCACACAGTCACTAACCATAGAGGGTAGAGGACACCCCAGGGTAACCACACAGTCACTAACCATAGAGGGTAGAGGACACCCCAGTGTAACCATACAGTCACTAACCATAGAGGGTAGAGGACACCCCAGTGTAACCATACAGTCACTAACCATAGAGGGTAGAGGACACCCCAGTGTAACCATACAGTCACTAACCATAGAGGGTAGAGGACACCCCAGTGTAACCATACAGTCACTAACCATAGAGGGTAGAGGACACCCCAGTGTAACCATACAGTCACTAACCATAGAGGGTAGAGGACACCCCAGTGTAACCATACAGTCACTAACCATAGAGGGTAGAGGACACCCCAGTGTAACCATACAGTCACTAACCATAGAGGGTAGAGGACACCCCAGTGTAACCATACAGTCACTAACCATAGAGGGTAGAGGACACCCCAGGGTAACCATACAGTCACTAACCATAGAGGGTAGAGGATACCCCAGGGTAACCATACAGTCACTAACCATAGAGGGTAGAGGACACCCCAGGGTAACCATACAGTCACTAACCATAGAGGGTAGAGGACACCCCAGTGTAACCATACAGTCACTAACCATAGAGGGTAGAGGACACCCCAGTGTAACCATACAGTCACTAACCATAGAGGGTAGAGGACACCCCAGTGTAACCATACAGTCACTAACCATAGAGGGTAGAGGACACCCCAGTGTAACCATACAGTCACTAACCATAGAGGGTAGAGGACACCCCAGTGTAACCATACAGTCACTAACCATAGAGGGTAGAGGACACCCCAGTGTAACCATACAGTCACTAACCATAGAGGGTAGAGGACACCCCAGTGTAACCATACAGTCACTAACCATAGAGGGTAGAGGACACCCCAGTGTAACCATACAGTCACTAACCATAGAGGGTAGAGGACACCCCAGTGTAACCATACAGTCACTAACCATAGAGGGTAGAGGACACCCCAGTGTAACCATACAGTCACTAACCATAGAGGGTAGAGGACACCCCAGTGTAACCATACAGTCACTAACCATAGAGGGTAGAGGACACCCCAGTGTAACCATACAGTCACTAACCATAGAGGGTAGAGGACACCCCAGTGTAACCATACAGTCACTAACCATAGAGGGTAGAGGACACCCCAGTGTAACCATACAGTCACTAACCATAGAGGGTAGAGGACACCCCAGTGTAACCATACAGTCACTAACCATAGAGGGTAGAGGACACCCCAGTGTAACCATACAGTCACTAACCATAGAGGGTAGAGGACACCCCAGTGTAACCATACAGTCACTAACCATAGAGGGTAGAGGACACCCCAGTGTAACCATACAGTCACTAACCATAGAGGGTAGAGGACACCCCAGTGTAACCATACAGTCACTAACCATAGAGGGTAGAGGACACCCCAGTGTAACCATACAGTCACTAACCATAGAGGGTAGAGGACACCCCAGTGTAACCATACAGTCACTAACCATAGAGGGTAGAGGACACCCCAGTGTAACCATACAGTCACTAACCATAGAGGGTAGAGGACACCCCAGTGTAACCATACAGTCACTAACCATAGAGGGTAGAGGACACCCCAGTGTAACCATACAGTCACTAACCATAGAGGGTAGAGGACACCCCAGTGTAACCATACAGTCACTAACCATAGAGGGTAGAGGACACCCCAGTGTAACCATACAGTCACTAACCATAGAGGGTAGAGGACACCCCAGTGTAACCATACAGTGACTAACCATAGAGGGTAGAGGACACCCCAGTGTAACCATACAGTCACTAACCATAGAGGGTAGAGGACACCCCAGTGTAACCATACAGTCACTAACCATAGAGGGTAGAGGACACCCCAGGGTAACCATACAGTCACTAACCATAGAGGGTAGAGGACACCCCAGGGTAACCATACAGTCACTAACCATAGAGGGTAGAGGACACCCCAGTGTAACCATACAGTCACTAACCATAGAGGGTAGAGGACACCCCAGTGTAACCATACAGTCACTAACCATAGAGGGTAGAGGACACCCCAGTGTAACCATACAGTCACTAACCATAGAGGGTAGAGGACACCCCAGTGTAACCATACAGTCACTAACCATAGAGGGTAGAGGACACCCCAGTGTAACCATACAGTCACTAACCATAGAGGGTAGAGGACACCCCAGTGTAACCATACAGTCACTAACCATAGAGGGTAGAGGACACCCCAGTGTAACCATACAGTCACTAACCATAGAGGGTAGAGGACACCCCAGTGTAACCATACAGTCACTAACCATAGAGGGTAGAGGACACCCCAGTGTAACCATACAGTCACTAACCATAGAGGGTAGAGGACACCCCAGTGTAACCATACAGTCACTAACCATAGAGGGTAGAGGACACCCCAGTGTAACCATACAGTCACTAACCATAGAGGGTAGAGGACACCCCAGTGTAACCATACAGTCACTAACCATAGAGGGTAGAGGACACCCCAGTGTAACCATACAGTCACTAACCATAGAGGGTAGAGGACACCCCAGTGTAACCATACAGTCACTAACCATAGAGGGTAGAGGACACCCCAGTGTAACCATACAGTCACTAACCATAGAGGGTAGAGGACACCCCAGTGTAACCATACAGTCACTAACCATAGAGGGTAGAGGACACCCCAGTGTAACCATACAGTCACTAACCATAGAGGGTAGAGGACACCCCAGTGTAACCATACAGTCACTAACCATAGAGGGTAGAGGACACCCCAGTGTAACCATACAGTCACTAACCATAGAGGGTAGAGGACACCCCAGTGTAACCATACAGTCACTAACCATAGAGGGTAGAGGACACCCCAGTGTAACCATACAGTCACTAACCATAGAGGGTAGAGGACACCCCAGTGTAACCATACAGTCACTAACCATAGAGGGTAGAGGACACCCCAGTGTAACCATACAGTCACTAACCATAGAGGGTAGAGGACACCCCAGTGTAACCATACAGTCACTAACCATAGAGGGTAGAGGACACCCCAGTGTAACCATACAGTCACTAACCATAGAGGGTAGAGGACACCCCAGTGTAACCATACAGTCACTAACCATAGAGGGTAGAGGACACCCCAGTGTAACCATACAGTCACTAACCATAGAGGGTAGAGGACACCCCAGTGTAACCATACAGTCACTAACCATAGAGGGTAGAGGACACCCCAGTGTAACCATACAGTCACTAACCATAGAGGGTAGAGGACACCCCAGTGTAACCATACAGTCACTAACCATAGAGGGTAGAGGACACCCCAGTGTAACCATACAGTCACTAACCATAGAGGGTAGAGGACACCCCAGTGTAACCATACAGTCACTAACCATAGAGGGTAGAGGACACCCCAGTGTAACCATACAGTCACTAACCATAGAGGGTAGAGGACACCCCAGTGTAACCATACAGTCACTAACCATAGAGGGTAGAGGACACCCCAGTGTAACCATACAGTCACTAACCATAGAGGGTAGAGGACACCCCAGTGTAACCATACAGTCACTAACCATAGAGGGTAGAGGACACCCCAGTGTAACCATACAGTCACTAACCATAGAGGGTAGAGGACACCCCAGTGTAACCATACAGTCACTAACCATAGAGGGTAGAGGACACCCCAGTGTAACCATACAGTCACTAACCATAGAGGGTAGAGGACACCCCAGTGTAACCATACAGTCACTAACCATAGAGGGTAGAGGACACCCCAGTGTAACCATACAGTCACTAACCATAGAGGGTAGAGGACACCCCAGTGTAACCATACAGTCACTAACCATAGAGGGTAGAGGACACCCCAGTGTAACCATACAGTCACTAACCATAGAGGGTAGAGGACACCCCAGTGTAACCATACAGTCACTAACCATAGAGGGTAGAGGACACCCCAGTGTAACCATACAGTCACTAACCATAGAGGGTAGAGGACACCCCAGTGTAACCATACAGTCACTAACCATAGAGGGTAGAGGACACCCCAGTGTAACCATACAGTCACTAACCATAGAGGGTAGAGGACACCCCAGTGTAACCATACAGTCACTAACCATAGAGGGTAGAGGACACCCCAGTGTAACCATACAGTCACTAACCATAGAGGGTAGAGGACACCCCAGTGTAACCATACAGTCACTAACCATAGAGGGTAGAGGACACCCCAGTGTAACCATACAGTCACTAACCATAGAGGGTAGAGGACACCCCAGTGTAACCATACAGTCACTAACCATAGAGGGTAGAGGACACCCCAGTGTAACCATACAGTCACTAACCATAGAGGGTAGAGGACACCCCAGTGTAACCATACAGTCACTAACCATAGAGGGTAGAGGACACCCCAGTGTAACCATACAGTCACTAACCATAGAGGGTAGAGGACACCCCAGTGTAACCATACAGTCACTAACCATAGAGGGTAGAGGACACCCCAGTGTAACCATACAGTCACTAACCATAGAGGGTAGAGGACACCCCAGTGTAACCATACAGTCACTAACCATAGAGGGTAGAGGACACCCCAGTGTAACCATACAGTCACTAACCATAGAGGGTAGAGGACACCCCAGTGTAACCATACAGTCACTAACCATAGAGGGTAGAGGACACCCCAGTGTAACCATACAGTCACTAACCATAGAGGGTAGAGGACACCCCAGTGTAACCATACAGTCACTAACCATAGAGGGTAGAGGACACCCCAGTGTAACCATACAGTCACTAACCATAGAGGGTAGAGGACACCCCAGTGTAACCATACAGTCACTAACCATAGAGGGTAGAGGACACCCCAGTGTAACCATACAGTCACTAACCATAGAGGGTAGAGGACACCCCAGTGTAACCATACAGTCACTAACCATAGAGGGTAGAGGACACCCCAGTGTAACCATACAGTCACTAACCATAGAGGGTAGAGGACACCCCAGTGTAACCATACAGTCACTAACCATAGAGGGTAGAGGACACCCCAGTGTAACCATACAGTCACTAACCATAGAGGGTAGAGGACACCCCAGTGTAACCATACAGTCACTAACCATAGAGGGTAGAGGACACCCCAGTGTAACCATACAGTCACTAACCATAGAGGGTAGAGGACACCCCAGTGTAACCATACAGTCACTAACCATAGAGGGTAGAGGACACCCCAGTGTAACCATACAGTCACTAACCATAGAGGGTAGAGGACACCCCAGTGTAACCATACAGTCACTAACCATAGAGGGTAGAGGACACCCCAGTGTAACCATACAGTCACTAACCATAGAGGGTAGAGGACACCCCAGTGTAACCATACAGTCACTAACCATAGAGGGTAGAGGACACCCCAGTGTAACCATACAGTCACTAACCATAGAGGGTAGAGGACACCCCAGTGTAACCATACAGTCACTAACCATAGAGGGTAGAGGACACCCCAGTGTAACCATACAGTCACTAACCATAGAGGGTAGAGGACACCCCAGTGTAACCATACAGTCACTAACCATAGAGGGTAGAGGACACCCCAGTGTAACCATACAGTCACTAACCATAGAGGGTAGAGGACACCCCAGTGTAACCATACAGTCACTAACCATAGAGGGTAGAGGACACCCCAGTGTAACCATACAGTCACTAACCATAGAGGGTAGAGGACACCCCAGTGTAACCATACAGTCACTAACCATAGAGGGTAGAGGACACCCCAGTGTAACCATACAGTCACTAACCATAGAGGGTAGAGGACACCCCAGTGTAACCATACAGTCACTAACCATAGAGGGTAGAGGACACCCCAGTGTAACCATACAGTCACTAACCATAGAGGGTAGAGGACACCCCAGTGTAACCATACAGTCACTAACCATAGAGGGTAGAGGACACCCCAGTGTAACCATACAGTCACTAACCATAGAGGGTAGAGGACACCCCAGTGTAACCATACAGTCACTAACCATAGAGGGTAGAGGACACCCCAGTGTAACCATACAGTCACTAACCATAGAGGGTAGAGGACACCCCAGTGTAACCATACAGTCACTAACCATAGAGGGTAGAGGACACCCCAGTGTAACCATACAGTCACTAACCATAGAGGGTAGAGGACACCCCAGTGTAACCATACAGTCACTAACCATAGAGGGTAGAGGACACCCCAGTGTAACCATACAGTCACTAACCATAGAGGGTAGAGGACACCCCAGTGTAACCATACAGTCACTAACCATAGAGGGTAGAGGACACCCCAGTGTAACCATACAGTCACTAACCATAGAGGGTAGAGGACACCCCAGTGTAACCATACAGTCACTAACCATAGAGGGTAGAGGACACCCCAGTGTAACCATACAGTCACTAACCATAGAGGGTAGAGGACACCCCAGTGTAACCATACAGTCACTAACCATAGAGGGTAGAGGACACCCCAGTGTAACCATACAGTCACTAACCATAGAGGGTAGAGGACACCCCAGTGTAACCATACAGTCACTAACCATAGAGGGTAGAGGACACCCCAGTGTAACCATACAGTCACTAACCATAGAGGGTAGAGGACACCCCAGTGTAACCATACAGTCACTAACCATAGAGGGTAGAGGACACCCCAGTGTAACCATACAGTCACTAACCATAGAGGGTAGAGGACACCCCAGTGTAACCATACAGTCACTAACCATAGAGGGTAGAGGACACCCCAGTGTAACCATACAGTCACTAACCATAGAGGGTAGAGGACACCCCAGTGTAACCATACAGTCACTAACCATAGAGGGTAGAGGACACCCCAGTGTAACCATACAGTCACTAACCATAGAGGGTAGAGGACACCCCAGTGTAACCATACAGTCACTAACCATAGAGGGTAGAGGACACCCCAGTGTAACCATACAGTCACTAACCATAGAGGGTAGAGGACACCCCAGTGTAACCATACAGTCACTAACCATAGAGGGTAGAGGACACCCCAGTGTAACCATACAGTCACTAACCATAGAGGGTAGAGGACACCCCAGTGTAACCATACAGTCACTAACCATAGAGGGTAGAGGACACCCCAGTGTAACCATACAGTCACTAACCATAGAGGGTAGAGGACACCCCAGTGTAACCATACAGTCACTAACCATAGAGGGTAGAGGACACCCCAGTGTAACCATACAGTCACTAACCATAGAGGGTAGAGGACACCCCAGTGTAACCATACAGTCACTAACCATAGAGGGTAGAGGACACCCCAGTGTAACCATACAGTCACTAACCATAGAGGGTAGAGGACACCCCAGTGTAACCATACAGTCACTAACCATAGAGGGTAGAGGACACCCCAGTGTAACCATACAGTCACTAACCATAGAGGGTAGAGGACACCCCAGTGTAACCATACAGTCACTAACCATAGAGGGTAGAGGACACCCCAGTGTAACCATACAGTCACTAACCATAGAGGGTAGAGGACACCCCAGTGTAACCATACAGTCACTAACCATAGAGGGTAGAGGACACCCCAGTGTAACCATACAGTCACTAACCATAGAGGGTAGAGGACACCCCAGTGTAACCATACAGTCACTAACCATAGAGGGTAGAGGACACCCCAGTGTAACCATACAGTCACTAACCATAGAGGGTAGAGGACACCCCAGTGTAACCATACAGTCACTAACCATAGAGGGTAGAGGACACCCCAGTGTAACCATACAGTCACTAACCATAGAGGGTAGAGGACACCCCAGTGTACCCCAGTGTAACCATACAGTCACTAACCATAGAGGGTAGAGGACACCCCAGTGTAACCATACAGTCACTAACCATAGAGGGTAGAGGACACCCCAGTGTAACCATACAGTCACTAACCATAGAGGGTAGAGGACACCCCAGTGTAACCATACAGTCACTAACCATAGAGGGTAGAGGACACCCCAGTGTAACCATACAGTCACTAACCATAGAGGGTAGAGGACACCCCAGTGTAACCATACAGTCACTAACCATAGAGGGTAGAGGACACCCCAGTGTAACCATACAGTCACTAACCATAGAGGGTAGAGGACACCCCAGTGTAACCATACAGTCACTAACCATAGAGGGTAGAGGACACCCCAGTGTAACCATACAGTCACTAACCATAGAGGGTAGAGGACACCCCAGTGTAACCATACAGTCACTAACCATAGAGGGTAGAGGACACCCCAGTGTAACCATACAGTCACTAACCATAGAGGGTAGAGGACACCCCAGTGTAACCATACAGTCACTAACCATAGAGGGTAGAGGACACCCCAGTGTAACCATACAGTCACTAACCATAGAGGGTAGAGGACACCCCAGTGTAACCATACAGTCACTAACCATAGAGGGTAGAGGACACCCCAGTGTAACCATACAGTCACTAACCATAGAGGGTAGAGGACACCCCAGTGTAACCATACAGTCACTAACCATAGAGGGTAGAGGACACCCCAGTGTAACCATACAGTCACTAACCATAGAGGGTAGAGGACACCCCAGTGTAACCATACAGTCACTAACCATAGAGGGTAGAGGACACCCCAGTGTAACCATACAGTCACTAACCATAGAGGGTAGAGGACACCCCAGTGTAACCATACAGTCACTAACCATAGAGGGTAGAGGACACCCCAGTGTAACCATACAGTCACTAACCATAGAGGGTAGAGGACACCCCAGTGTAACCATACAGTCACTAACCATAGAGGGTAGAGGACACCCCAGTGTAACCATACAGTCACTAACCCCATAGAGGGTAGAGGACACCCCAGTGTAACCATACAGTCACTAACCATAGAGGGTAGAGGACACCCCAGTGTAACCATACAGTCACTAACCATAGAGGGTAGAGGACACCCCAGTGTAACCATACAGTCACTAACCATAGAGGGTAGAGGACACCCCAGTGTAACCATACAGTCACTAACCATAGAGGGTAGAGGACACCCCAGTGTAACCATACAGTCACTAACCATAGAGGGTAGAGGACACCCCAGTGTAACCATACAGTCACTAACCATAGAGGGTAGAGGACACCCCAGTGTAACCATACAGTCACTAACCATAGAGGGTAGAGGACACCCCAGTGTAACCATACAGTCACTAACCATAGAGGGTAGAGGACACCCCAGTGTAACCATACAGTCACTAACCATAGAGGGTAGAGGACACCCCAGTGTAACCATACAGTCACTAACCATAGAGGGTAGAGGACACCCCAGTGTAACCATACAGTCACTAACCATAGAGGGTAGAGGACACCCCAGTGTAACCATACAGTCACTAACCATAGAGGGTAGAGGACACCCCAGTGTAACCATACAGTCACTAACCATAGAGGGTAGAGGACACCCCAGTGTAACCATACAGTCACTAACCATAGAGGGTAGAGGACACCCCAGTGTAACCATACAGTCACTAACCATAGAGGGTAGAGGACACCCCAGTGTAACCATACAGTCACTAACCATAGAGGGTAGAGGACACCCCAGTGTAACCATACAGTCACTAACCATAGAGGGTAGAGGACACCCCAGTGTAACCATACAGTCACTAACCATAGAGGGTAGAGGACACCCCAGTGTAACCATACAGTCACTAACCATAGAGGGTAGAGGACACCCCAGTGTAACCATACAGTCACTAACCATAGAGGGTAGAGGACACCCCAGTGTAACCATACAGTCACTAACCATAGAGGGTAGAGGACACCCCAGTGTAACCATACAGTCACTAACCATAGAGGGTAGAGGACACCCCAGTGTAACCATACAGTCACTAACCATAGAGGGTAGAGGACACCCCAGTGTAACCATACAGTCACTAACCATAGAGGGTAGAGGACACCCCAGTGTAACCATACAGTCACTAACCATAGAGGGTAGAGGACACCCCAGTGTAACCATACAGTCACTAACCATAGAGGGTAGAGGACACCCCAGTGTAACCATACAGTCACTAACCATAGAGGGTAGAGGACACCCCAGTGTAACCATACAGTCACTAACCATAGAGGGTAGAGGACACCCCAGTGTAACCATACAGTCACTAACCATAGAGGGTAGAGGACACCCCAGTGTAACCATACAGTCACTAACCATAGAGGGTAGAGGACACCCCAGTGTAACCATACAGTCACTAACCATAGAGGGTAGAGGACACCCCAGTGTAACCATACAGTCACTAACCATAGAGGGTAGAGGACACCCCAGTGTAACCATACAGTCACTAACCATAGAGGGTAGAGGACACCCCAGTGTAACCATACAGTCACTAACCATAGAGGGTAGAGGACACCCCAGTGTAACCATACAGTCACTAACCATAGAGGGTAGAGGACACCCCAGTACAGTCACTAACCATACAGTAGAGGACACCCCAGTGTAACCATACAGTCACTAACCATAGAGGGTAGAGGACACCCCAGTGTAACCATACAGTCACTAACCATAGAGGGTAGAGGACACCCCAGTGTAACCATACAGTCACTAACCATAGAGGGTAGAGGACACCCCAGTGTAACCATACAGTCACTAACCATAGAGGGTAGAGGACACCCCAGTGTAACCATACAGTCACTAACCATAGAGGGTAGAGGACACCCCAGTGTAACCATACAGTCACTAACCATAGAGGGTAGAGGACACCCCAGTGTAACCATACAGTCACTAACCATAGAGGGTAGAGGACACCCCAGGGTAACCATACAGTCACTAACCATAGAGGGTAGAGGACACCCCAGTGTAACCATACAGTCACTAACCATAGAGGGTAGAGGACACCCCAGTGTAACCATACAGTCACTAACCATAGAGGGTAGAGGACACCCCAGGGTAACCATACAGTCACTAACCATAGAGGGTAGAGGACACCCCAGTGTAACCATACAGTCACTAACCATAGAGGGTAGAGGACACCCCAGTGTAACCATACAGTCACTAACCATAGAGGGTAGAGGACACCCCAGTGTAACCATACAGTCACTAACCATAGAGGGTAGAGGACACCCCAGTGTAACCATACAGTCACTAACCATAGAGGGTAGAGGACACCCCAGTGTAACCATACAGTCACTAACCATAGAGGGTAGAGGACACCCCAGTGTAACCATACAGTCACTAACCATAGAGGGTAGAGGACACCCCAGTGTAACCATACAGTCACTAACCATAGAGGGTAGAGGACACCCCAGTGTAACCATACAGTCACTAACCATAGAGGGTAGAGGACACCCCAGTGTAACCATACAGTCACTAACCATAGAGGGTAGAGGACACCCCAGTGTAACCATACAGTCACTAACCATAGAGGGTAGAGGACACCCCAGTGTAACCATACAGTCACTAACCATAGAGGGTAGAGGACACCCCAGTGTAACCATACAGTCACTAACCATAGAGGGTAGAGGACACCCCAGTGTAACCATACAGTCACTAACCATAGAGGGTAGAGGACACCCCAGTGTAACCATACAGTCACTAACCATAGAGGGTAGAGGACACCCCAGTGTAACCATACAGTCACTAACCATAGAGGGTAGAGGACACCCCAGTGTAACCATACAGTCACTAACCATAGAGGGTAGAGGACACCCCAGTGTAACCATACAGTCACTAACCATAGAGGGTAGAGGACACCCCAGTGTAACCATACAGTCACTAACCATAGAGGGTAGAGGACACCCCAGTGTAACCATACAGTCACTAACCATAGAGGGTAGAGGACACCCCAGTGTAACCATACAGTCACTAACCATAGAGGGTAGAGGACACCCCAGTGTAACCATACAGTCACTAACCATAGAGGGTAGAGGACACCCCAGTGTAACCATACAGTCACTAACCATAGAGGGTAGAGGACACCCCAGTGTAACCATACAGTCACTAACCATAGAGGGTAGAGGACACCCCAGTGTAACCATACAGTCACTAACCATAGAGGGTAGAGGACACCCCAGTGTAACCATACAGTCACTAACCATAGAGGGTAGAGGACACCCCAGTGTAACCATACAGTCACTAACCATAGAGGGTAGAGGACACCCCAGTGTAACCATACAGTCACTAACCATAGAGGGTAGAGGACACCCCAGTGTAACCATACAGTCACTAACCATAGAGGGTAGAGGACACCCCAGTGTAACCATACAGTCACTAACCATAGAGGGTAGAGGACACCCCAGTGTAACCATACAGTAGAGGACACCCCAGTGTAACCATACAGTCACTAACCATAGAGGGTAGAGGACACCCCAGTGTAACCATACAGTCACTAACCATAGAGGGTAGAGGACACCCCAGTGTAACCATACAGTCACTAACCATAGAGGGTAGAGGACACCCCAGTGTAACCATACAGTCACTAACCATAGAGGGTAGAGGACACCCCAGTGTAACCATACAGTCACTAACCATAGAGGGTAGAGGACACCCCAGTGTAACCATACAGTCACTAACCATAGAGGGTAGAGGACACCCCAGTGTAACCATACAGTCACTAACCATAGAGGGTAGAGGACACCCCAGTGTAACCATACAGTCACTAACCATAGAGGGTAGAGGACACCCCAGTGTAACCATACAGTCACTAACCATAGAGGGTAGAGGACACCCCAGTGTAACCATACAGTCACTAACCATAGAGGGTAGAGGACACCCCAGTGTAACCATACAGTCACTAACCATAGAGGGTAGAGGACACCCCAGTGTAACCATACAGTCACTAACCATAGAGGGTAGAGGACACCCCAGTGTAACCATACAGTCACTAACCATAGAGGGTAGAGGACACCCCAGTGTAACCATACAGTCACTAACCATAGAGGGTAGAGGACACCCCAGTGTAACCATACAGTCACTAACCATAGAGGGTAGAGGACACCCCAGTGTAACCATACAGTCACTAACCATAGAGGGTAGAGGACACCCCAGTGTAACCATACAGTCACTAACCATAGAGGGTAGAGGACACCCCAGTGTAACCATACAGTCACTAACCATAGAGGGTAGAGGACACCCCAGTGTAACCATACAGTCACTAACCATAGAGGGTAGAGGACACCCCAGTGTAACCATACAGTCACTAACCATAGAGGGTAGAGGACACCCCAGTGTAACCATACAGTCACTAACCATAGAGGGTAGAGGACACCCCAGTGTAACCATACAGTCACTAACCATAGAGGGTAGAGGACACCCCAGTGTAACCATACAGTCACTAACCATAGAGGGTAGAGGACACCCCAGTGTAACCATACAGTCACTAACCATAGAGGGTAGAGGACACCCCAGTGTAACCATACAGTCACTAACCATAGAGGGTAGAGGACACCCCAGTGTAACCATACAGTCACTAACCATAGAGGGTAGAGGACACCCCAGTGTAACCATACAGTCACTAACCATAGAGGGTAGAGGACACCCCAGTGTAACCATACAGTCACTAACCATAGAGGGTAGAGGACACCCCAGTGTAACCATACAGTCACTAACCATAGAGGGTAGAGGACACCCCAGTGTAACCATACAGTCACTAACCATAGAGGGTAGAGGACACCCCAGTGTAACCATACAGTAGAGGACACCCCAGTGTAACCATACAGTCACTAACCATAGAGGGTAGAGGACACCCCAGTGTAACCATACAGTCACTAACCATAGAGGGTAGAGGACACCCCAGTGTAACCATACAGTCACTAACCATAGAGGGTAGAGGACACCCCAGTGTAACCATACAGTCACTAACCATAGAGGGTAGAGGACACCCCAGTGTAACCATACAGTCACTAACCATAGAGGGTAGAGGACACCCCAGTGTAACCATACAGTCACTAACCATAGAGGGTAGAGGACACCCCAGTGTAACCATACAGTCACTAACCATAGAGGGTAGAGGACACCCCAGTGTAACCATACAGTCACTAACCATAGAGGGTAGAGGACACCCCAGTGTAACCATACAGTCACTAACCATAGAGGGTAGAGGACACCCCAGTGTAACCATACAGTCACTAACCATAGAGGGTAGAGGACACCCCAGTGTAACCATACAGTCACTAACCATAGAGGGTAGAGGACACCCCAGTGTAACCATACAGTCACTAACCATAGAGGGTAGAGGACACCCCAGTGTAACCATACAGTCACTAACCATAGAGGGTAGAGGACACCCCAGTGTAACCATACAGTCACTAACCATAGAGGGTAGAGGACACCCCAGTGTAACCATACAGTCACTAACCATAGAGGGTAGAGGACACCCCAGTGTAACCATACAGTCACTAACCATAGAGGGTAGAGGACACCCCAGTGTAACCATACAGTCACTAACCATAGAGGGTAGAGGACACCCCAGTGTAACCATACAGTCACTAACCATAGAGGGTAGAGGACACCCCAGTGTAACCATACAGTCACTAACCATAGAGGGTAGAGGACACCCCAGTGTAACCATACAGTCACTAACCATAGAGGGTAGAGGACACCCCAGTGTAACCATACAGTCACTAACCATAGAGGGTAGAGGACACCCCAGTGTAACCATACAGTCACTAACCATAGAGGGTAGAGGACACCCCAGTGTAACCATACAGTCACTAACCATAGAGGGTAGAGGACACCCCAGTGTAACCATACAGTCACTAACCATAGAGGGTAGAGGACACCCCAGTGTAACCATACAGTCACTAACCATAGAGGGTAGAGGACACCCCAGTGTAACCATACAGTCACTAACCATAGAGGGTAGAGGACACCCCAGTGTAACCATACAGTCACTAACCATAGAGGGTAGAGGACACCCCAGTGTAACCATACAGTCACTAACCATAGAGGGTAGAGGACACCCCAGTGTAACCATACAGTCACTAACCATAGAGGGTAGAGGACACCCCAGTGTAACCATACAGTCACTAACCATAGAGGGTAGAGGACACCCCAGTGTAACCATACAGTCACTAACCATAGAGGGTAGAGGACACCCCAGTGTAACCATACAGTCACTAACCATAGAGGGTAGAGGACACCCCAGTGTAACCATACAGTCACTAACCATAGAGGGTAGAGGACACCCCAGTGTAACCATACAGTCACTAACCATAGAGGGTAGAGGACACCCCAGTGTAACCATACAGTCACTAACCATAGAGGGTAGAGGACACCCCAGTGTAACCATACAGTCACTAACCATAGAGGGTAGAGGACACCCCAGTGTAACCATACAGTCACTAACCATAGAGGGTAGAGGACACCCCAGTGTAACCATACAGTCACTAACCATAGAGGGTAGAGGACACCCCAGTGTAACCATACAGTCACTAACCATAGAGGGTAGAGGACACCCCAGTGTAACCATACAGTCACTAACCATAGAGGGTAGAGGACACCCCAGTGTAACCATACAGTCACTAACCATAGAGGGTAGAGGACACCCCAGTGTAACCATACAGTCACTAACCATAGAGGGTAGAGGACACCCCAGTGTAACCATACAGTCACTAACCATAGAGGGTAGAGGACACCCCAGTGTAACCATACAGTCACTAACCATAGAGGGTAGAGGACACCCCAGTGTAACCATACAGTCACTAACCATAGAGGGTAGAGGACACCCCAGTGTAACCATACAGTCACTAACCATAGAGGGTAGAGGACACCCCAGTGTAACCATACAGTCACTAACCATAGAGGGTAGAGGACACCCCAGTGTAACCATACAGTCACTAACCATAGAGGGTAGAGGACACCCCAGTGTAACCATACAGTCACTAACCATAGAGGGTAGAGGACACCCCAGTGTAACCATACAGTCACTAACCATAGAGGGTAGAGGACACCCCAGTGTAACCATACAGTCACTAACCATAGAGGGTAGAGGACACCCCAGTGTAACCATACAGTCACTAACCATAGAGGGTAGAGGACACCCCAGTGTAACCATACAGTCACTAACCATAGAGGGTAGAGGACACCCCAGTGTAACCATACAGTCACTAACCATAGAGGGTAGAGGACACCCCAGTGTAACCATACAGTCACTAACCATAGAGGGTAGAGGACACCCCAGTGTAACCATACAGTCACTAACCATAGAGGGTAGAGGACACCCCAGTGTAACCATACAGTCACTAACCATAGAGGGTAGAGGACACCCCAGTGTAACCATACAGTCACTAACCATAGAGGGTAGAGGACACCCCAGTGTAACCATACAGTCACTAACCATAGAGGGTAGAGGACACCCCAGTGTAACCATACAGTCACTAACCATAGAGGGTAGAGGACACCCCAGTGTAACCATACAGTCACTAACCATAGAGGGTAGAGGACACCCCAGTGTAACCATACAGTCACTAACCATAGAGGGTAGAGGACACCCCAGTGTAACCATACAGTCACTAACCATAGAGGGTAGAGGACACCCCAGTGTAACCATACAGTCACTAACCATAGAGGGTAGAGGACACCCCAGTGTAACCATACAGTCACTAACCATAGAGGGTAGAGGACACCCCAGTGTAACCATACAGTCACTAACCATAGAGGGTAGAGGACACCCCAGTGTAACCATACAGTCACTAACCATAGAGGGTAGAGGACACCCCAGTGTAACCATACAGTCACTAACCATAGAGGGTAGAGGACACCCCAGTGTAACCATACAGTCACTAACCATAGAGGGTAGAGGACACCCCAGTGTAACCATACAGTCACTAACCATAGAGGGTAGAGGACACCCCAGTGTAACCATACAGTCACTAACCATAGAGGGTAGAGGACACCCCAGTGTAACCATACAGTCACTAACCATAGAGGGTAGAGGACACCCCAGTGTAACCATACAGTCACTAACCATAGAGGGTAGAGGACACCCCAGTGTAACCATACAGTCACTAACCATAGAGGGTAGAGGACACCCCAGTGTAACCATACAGTCACTAACCATAGAGGGTAGAGGACACCCCAGTGTAACCATACAGTCACTAACCATAGAGGGTAGAGGACACCCCAGTGTAACCATACAGTCACTAACCATAGAGGGTAGAGGACACCCCAGTGTAACCATACAGTCACTAACCATAGAGGGTAGAGGACACCCCAGTGTAACCATACAGTCACTAACCATAGAGGGTAGAGGACACCCCAGTGTAACCATACAGTCACTAACCATAGAGGGTAGAGGACACCCCAGTGTAACCATACAGTCACTAACCATAGAGGGTAGAGGACACCCCAGTGTAACCATACAGTAGAGGACACCCCAGTGTAACCATACAGTCACTAACCATAGAGGGTAGAGGACACCCCAGTGTAACCATACAGTCACTAACCATAGAGGGTAGAGGACACCCCAGTGTAACCATACAGTCACTAACCATAGAGGGTAGAGGACACCCCAGTGTAACCATACAGTCACTAACCATAGAGGGTAGAGGACACCCCAGTGTAACCATACAGTCACTAACCATAGAGGGTAGAGGACACCCCAGTGTAACCATACAGTCACTAACCATAGAGGGTAGAGGACACCCCAGTGTAACCATACAGTCACTAACCATAGAGGGTAGAGGACACCCCAGTGTAACCATACAGTCACTAACCATAGAGGGTAGAGGACACCCCAGTGTAACCATACAGTCACTAACCATAGAGGGTAGAGGACACCCCAGTGTAACCATACAGTCACTAACCATAGAGGGTAGAGGACACCCCAGTGTAACCATACAGTCACTAACCATAGAGGGTAGAGGACACCCCAGTGTAACCATACAGTCACTAACCATAGAGGGTAGAGGACACCCCAGTGTAACCATACAGTCACTAACCATAGAGGGTAGAGGACACCCCAGTGTAACCATACAGTCACTAACCATAGAGGGTAGAGGACACCCCAGTGTAACCATACAGTCACTAACCATAGAGGGTAGAGGACACCCCAGTGTAACCATACAGTCACTAACCATAGAGGGTAGAGGACACCCCAGTGTAACCATACAGTCACTAACCATAGAGGGTAGAGGACACCCCAGTGTAACCATACAGTCACTAACCATAGAGGGTAGAGGACACCCCAGTGTAACCATACAGTCACTAACCATAGAGGGTAGAGGACACCCCAGTGTAACCATACAGTCACTAACCATAGAGGGTAGAGGACACCCCAGTGTAACCATACAGTCACTAACCATAGAGGGTAGAGGACACCCCAGTGTAACCATACAGTCACTAACCATAGAGGGTAGAGGACACCCCAGTGTAACCATACAGTCACTAACCATAGAGGGTAGAGGACACCCCAGTGTAACCATACAGTCACTAACCATAGAGGGTAGAGGACACCCCAGTGTAACCATACAGTCACTAACCATAGAGGGTAGAGGACACCCCAGTGTAACCATACAGTCACTAACCATAGAGGGTAGAGGACACCCCAGTGTAACCATACAGTCACTAACCATAGAGGGTAGAGGACACCCCAGTGTAACCATACAGTCACTAACCATAGAGGGTAGAGGACACCCCAGTGTAACCATACAGTCACTAACCATAGAGGGTAGAGGACACCCCAGTGTAACCATACAGTCACTAACCATAGAGGGTAGAGGACACCCCAGTGTAACCATA
Source organism: Oncorhynchus clarkii lewisi (assembly GCF_045791955.1). Taxonomy (NCBI): domain Eukaryota; kingdom Metazoa; phylum Chordata; class Actinopteri; order Salmoniformes; family Salmonidae; genus Oncorhynchus; species Oncorhynchus clarkii. The sequence continues at coordinate 78,107,817 of NC_092163.1, read as the reverse complement.
CAGTCACTAACCATAGAGGGTAGAGGACACCCCAGTGTAACCATACAGTCACTAACCATAGAGGGTAGAGGACACCCCAGTGTAACCATACAGTCACTAACCATAGAGGGTAGAGGACACCCCAGTGTAACCATACAGTCACTAACCATAGAGGGTAGAGGACACCCCAGTGTAACCATACAGTCACTAACCATAGAGGGTAGAGGACACCCCAGTGTAACCATACAGTCACTAACCATAGAGGGTAGAGGACACCCCAGTGTAACCATACAGTCACTAACCATAGAGGGTAGAGGACACCCCAGTGTAACCATACAGTCACTAACCATAGAGGGTAGAGGACACCCCAGTGTAACCATACAGTCACTAACCATAGAGGGTAGAGGACACCCCAGTGTAACCATACAGTCACTAACCATAGAGGGTAGAGGACACCCCAGTGTAACCATACAGTCACTAACCATAGAGGGTAGAGGACACCCCAGTGTAACCATACAGTCACTAACCATAGAGGGTAGAGGACACCCCAGTGTAACCATACAGTCACTAACCATAGAGGGTAGAGGACACCCCAGTGTAACCATACAGTCACTAACCATAGAGGGTAGAGGACACCCCAGTGTAACCATACAGTCACTAACCATAGAGGGTAGAGGACACCCCAGTGTAACCATACAGTCACTAACCATAGAGGGTAGAGGACACCCCAGTGTAACCATACAGTCACTAACCATAGAGGGTAGAGGACACCCCAGTGTAACCATACAGTCACTAACCATAGAGGGTAGAGGACACCCCAGTGTAACCATACAGTCACTAACCATAGAGGGTAGAGGACACCCCAGTGTAACCATACAGTCACTAACCATAGAGGGTAGAGGACACCCCAGTGTAACCATACAGTCACTAACCATAGAGGGTAGAGGACACCCCAGTGTAACCATACAGTCACTAACCATAGAGGGTAGAGGACACCCCAGTGTAACCATACAGTCACTAACCATAGAGGGTAGAGGACACCCCAGTGTAACCATACAGTCACTAACCATAGAGGGTAGAGGACACCCCAGTGTAACCATACAGTCACTAACCATAGAGGGTAGAGGACACCCCAGTGTAACCATACAGTCACTAACCATAGAGGGTAGAGGACACCCCAGTGTAACCATACAGTCACTAACCATAGAGGGTAGAGGACACCCCAGTGTAACCATACAGTCACTAACCATAGAGGGTAGAGGACACCCCAGTGTAACCATACAGTCACTAACCATAGAGGGTAGAGGACACCCCAGTGTAACCATACAGTCACTAACCATAGAGGGTAGAGGACACCCCAGTGTAACCATACAGTCACTAACCATAGAGGGTAGAGGACACCCCAGTGTAACCATACAGTCACTAACCATAGAGGGTAGAGGACACCCCAGTGTAACCATACAGTCACTAACCATAGAGGGTAGAGGACACCCCAGTGTAACCATACAGTCACTAACCATAGGACACCCCAGTGTAACCATACAGTCACTAACCATAGAGGGTAGAGGACACCCCAGTGTAACCATACAGTCACTAACCATAGAGGGTAGAGGACACCCCAGTGTAACCATACAGTCACTAACCATAGAGGGTAGAGGACACCCCAGTGTAACCATACAGTCACTAACCATAGAGGGTAGAGGACACCCCAGTGTAACCATACAGTCACTAACCATAGAGGGTAGAGGACACCCCAGTGTAACCATACAGTCACTAACCATAGAGGGTAGAGGACACCCCAGTGTAACCATACAGTCACTAACCATAGAGGGTAGAGGACACCCCAGTGTAACCATACAGTCACTAACCATAGAGGGTAGAGGACACCCCAGTGTAACCATACAGTCACTAACCATAGAGGGTAGAGGACACCCCAGTGTAACCATACAGTCACTAACCATAGAGGGTAGAGGACACCCCAGTGTAACCATACAGTCACTAACCATAGAGGGTAGAGGACACCCCAGTGTAACCATACAGTCACTAACCATAGAGGGTAGAGGACACCCCAGTGTAACCATACAGTCACTAACCATAGAGGGTAGAGGACACCCCAGTGTAACCATACAGTCACTAACCATAGAGGGTAGAGGACACCCCAGTGTAACCATACAGTCACTAACCATAGAGGGTAGAGGACACCCCAGTGTAACCATACAGTCACTAACCATAGAGGGTAGAGGACACCCCAGTGTAACCATACAGTCACTAACCATAGAGGGTAGAGGACACCCCAGTGTAACCATACAGTCACTAACCATAGAGGGTAGAGGACACCCCAGTGTAACCATACAGTCACTAACCATAGAGGGTAGAGGACACCCCAGTGTAACCATACAGTCACTAACCATAGAGGGTAGAGGACACCCCAGTGTAACCATACAGTCACTAACCATAGAGGGTAGAGGACACCCCAGTGTAACCATACAGTCACTAACCATAGAGGGTAGAGGACACCCCAGTGTAACCATACAGTCACTAACCATAGAGGGTAGAGGACACCCCAGGTAACCATACAGTCACTAACCATAGAGGGTAGAGGACACCCCAGTGTAACCATACAGTCACTAACCATAGAGGGTAGAGGACACCCCAGTGTAACCATACAGTCACTAACCATAGAGGGTAGAGGACACCCCAGTGTAACCATACAGTCACTAACCATAGAGGGTAGAGGACACCCCAGTGTAACCATACAGTCACTAACCATAGAGGGTAGAGGACACCCCAGTGTAACCATACAGTCACTAACCATAGAGGGTAGAGGACACCCCAGTGTAACCATACAGTCACTAACCATAGAGGGTAGAGGACACCCCAGTGTAACCATACAGTCACTAACCATAGAGGGTAGAGGACACCCCAGTGTAACCATACAGTCACTAACCATAGAGGGTAGAGGACACCCCAGTGTAACCATACAGTCACTAACCATAGAGGGTAGAGGACACCCCAGTGTAACCATACAGTCACTAACCATAGAGGGTAGAGGACACCCCAGTGTAACCATACAGTCACTAACCATAGAGGGTAGAGGACACCCCAGTGTAACCATACAGTCACTAACCATAGAGGGTAGAGGACACCCCAGTGTAACCATACAGTCACTAACCATAGAGGGTAGAGGACACCCCAGTGTAACCATACAGTCACTAACCATAGAGGGTAGAGGACACCCCAGTGTAACCATACAGTCACTAACCATAGAGGGTAGAGGACACCCCAGTGTAACCATACAGTCACTAACCATAGAGGGTAGAGGACACCCCAGTGTAACCATACAGTCACTAACCATAGAGGGTAGAGGACACCCCAGTGTAACCATACAGTCACTAACCATAGAGGGTAGAGGACACCCCAGTGTAACCATACAGTCACTAACCATAGAGGGTAGAGGACACCCCAGTGTAACCATACAGTCACTAACCATAGAGGGTAGAGGACACCCCAGTGTAACCATACAGTCACTAACCATAGAGGGTAGAGGACACCCCAGTGTAACCATACAGTCACTAACCATAGAGGGTAGAGGACACCCCAGTGTAACCATACAGTCACTAACCATAGAGGGTAGAGGACACCCCAGTGTAACCATACAGTCACTAACCATAGAGGGTAGAGGACACCCCAGTGTAACCATACAGTCACTAACCATAGAGGGTAGAGGACACCCCAGTGTAACCATACAGTCACTAACCATAGAGGGTAGAGGACACCCCAGTGTAACCATACAGTCACTAACCATAGAGGGTAGAGGACACCCCAGTGTAACCATACAGTCACTAACCATAGAGGGTAGAGGACACCCCAGTGTAACCATACAGTCACTAACCATAGAGGGTAGAGGACACCCCAGTGTAACCATACAGTCACTAACCATAGAGGGTAGAGGACACCCCAGTGTAACCATACAGTCACTAACCATAGAGGGTAGAGGACACCCCAGTGTAACCATACAGTCACTAACCATAGAGGGTAGAGGACACCCCAGTGTAACCATACAGTCACTAACCATAGAGGGTAGAGGACACCCCAGTGTAACCATACAGTCACTAACCATAGAGGGTAGAGGACACCCCAGTGTAACCATACAGTCACTAACCATAGAGGGTAGAGGACACCCCAGTGTAACCATACAGTCACTAACCATAGAGGGTAGAGGACACCCCAGTGTAACCATACAGTCACTAACCATAGAGGGTAGAGGACACCCCAGTGTAACCATACAGTCACTAACCATAGAGGGTAGAGGACACCCCAGTGTAACCATACAGTCACTAACCATAGAGGGTAGAGGACACCCCAGTGTAACCATACAGTCACTAACCATAGAGGGTAGAGGACACCCCAGTGTAACCATACAGTCACTAACCATAGAGGGTAGAGGACACCCCAGTGTAACCATACAGTCACTAACCATAGAGGGTAGAGGACACCCCAGTGTAACCATACAGTCACTAACCATAGAGGGTAGAGGACACCCCAGTGTAACCATACAGTCACTAACCATAGAGGGTAGAGGACACCCCAGTGTAACCATACAGTCACTAACCATAGAGGGTAGAGGACACCCCAGTGTAACCATACAGTCACTAACCATAGAGGGTAGAGGACACCCCAGTGTAACCATACAGTCACTAACCATAGAGGGTAGAGGACACCCCAGTGTAACCATACAGTCACTAACCATAGAGGGTAGAGGACACCCCAGTGTAACCATACAGTCACTAACCATAGAGGGTAGAGGACACCCCAGTGTAACCATACAGTCACTAACCATAGAGGGTAGAGGACACCCCAGTGTAACCATACAGTCACTAACCATAGAGGGTAGAGGACACCCCAGTGTAACCATACAGTCACTAACCATAGAGGGTAGAGGACACCCCAGTGTAACCATACAGTCACTAACCATAGAGGGTAGAGGACACCCCAGTGTAACCATACAGTCACTAACCATAGAGGGTAGAGGACACCCCAGTGTAACCATACAGTCACTAACCATAGAGGGTAGAGGACACCCCAGTGTAACCATACAGTCACTAACCATAGAGGGTAGAGGACACCCCAGTGTAACCATACAGTCACTAACCATAGAGGGTAGAGGACACCCCAGTGTAACCATACAGTCACTAACCATAGAGGGTAGAGGACACCCCAGTGTAACCATACAGTCACTAACCATAGAGGGTAGAGGACACCCCAGTGTAACCATACAGTCACTAACCATAGAGGGTAGAGGACACCCCAGTGTAACCATACAGTCACTAACCATAGAGGGTAGAGGACACCCCAGTGTAACCATACAGTCACTAACCATAGAGGGTAGAGGACACCCCAGTGTAACCATACAGTCACTAACCATAGAGGGTAGAGGACACCCCAGTGTAACCATACAGTCACTAACCATAGAGGGTAGAGGACACCCCAGTGTAACCATACAGTCACTAACCATAGAGGGTAGAGGACACCCCAGTGTAACCATACAGTCACTAACCATAGAGGGTAGAGGACACCCCAGTGTAACCATACAGTCACTAACCATAGAGGGTAGAGGACACCCCAGTGTAACCATACAGTCACTAACCATAGAGGGTAGAGGACACCCCAGTGTAACCATACAGTCACTAACCATAGAGGGTAGAGGACACCCCAGTGTAACCATACAGTCACTAACCATAGAGGGTAGAGGACACCCCAGTGTAACCATACAGTCACTAACCATAGAGGGTAGAGGACACCCCAGTGTAACCATACAGTCACTAACCATAGAGGGTAGAGGACACCCCAGTGTAACCATACAGTCACTAACCATAGAGGGTAGAGGACACCCCAGTGTAACCATACAGTCACTAACCATAGAGGGTAGAGGACACCCCAGTGTAACCATACAGTCACTAACCATAGAGGGTAGAGGACACCCCAGTGTAACCATACAGTCACTAACCATAGAGGGTAGAGGACACCCCAGTGTAACCATACAGTCACTAACCATAGAGGGTAGAGGACACCCCAGTGTAACCATACAGTCACTAACCATAGAGGGTAGAGGACACCCCAGTGTAACCATACAGTCACTAACCATAGAGGGTAGAGGACACCCCAGTGTAACCATACAGTCACTAACCATAGAGGGTAGAGGACACCCCAGTGTAACCATACAGTCACTAACCATAGAGGGTAGAGGACACCCCAGTGTAACCATACAGTCACTAACCATAGAGGGTAGAGGACACCCCAGTGTAACCATACAGTCACTAACCATAGAGGGTAGAGGACACCCCAGTGTAACCATACAGTCACTAACCATAGAGGGTAGAGGACACCCCAGTGTAACCATACAGTCACTAACCATAGAGGGTAGAGGACAACCAGAGGTTCACTAACCAGTGTAACCAGACAGTCACTAACCATAGAGGGTAGATGACAACCAGAGGTTCACTAACCATAGAGGGTAGTGACAACCAGAGGTTCACTAACCATAGAGGGTAGATGACAACCAGAGGTTCACTAACCATAGAGGGTAGATGACAACCAGAGGTTCACTAACCATAGAGGGTAGAGGACACCCCAGTGTAACCATACAGTCACTAACCATAGAGGGTAGAGGACACCCCAGTGTAACCATACAGTCACTAACCATAGAGGGTAGAGGACACCCCAGTGTAACCATACAGTCACTAACCATAGAGGGTAGAGGACACCCCAGTGTAACCATACAGTCACTAACCATAGAGGGTAGAGGACACCCCAGTGTAACCATACAGTCACTAACCATAGAGGGTAGAGGACACCCCAGTGTAACCATACAGTCACTAACCATAGAGGGTAGAGGACACCCCAGTGTAACCATACAGTCACTAACCATAGAGGGTAGAGGACACCCCAGTGTAACCATACAGTCACTAACCATAGAGGGTAGAGGACACCCCAGTGTAACCATACAGTCACTAACCATAGAGGGTAGAGGACACCCCAGTGTAACCATACAGTCACTAACCATAGAGGGTAGAGGACACCCCAGTGTAACCATACAGTCACTAACCATAGAGGGTAGAGGACACCCCAGTGTAACCATACAGTCACACCATAGAGGGTAGAGGACACCCCAGTGTAACCATACAGTCACTAACCATAGAGGGTAGAGGACACCCCAGTGTAACCATACAGTCACTAACCATAGAGGGTAGAGGACACCCCAGTGTAACCATACAGTCACTAACCATAGAGGGTAGAGGACACCCCCCCAGTCACTAACCATAGAGGGTAGAGGACACCCCAGTGTAACCATACAGTCACTAACCATAGAGGGTAGAGGACACCCCAGTGTAACCATACAGTCACTAACCATAGAGGGTAGAGGACACCCCAGTGTAACCATACAGTCACTAACCATAGAGGGTAGAGGACACCCCAGTGTAACCATACAGTCACTAACCATAGAGGGTAGAGGACACCCCAGTGTAACCATACAGTCACTAACCATAGAGGGTAGAGGACACCCCAGTGTAACCATACAGTCACTAACCATAGAGGGTAGAGGACACCCCAGTGTAACCATACAGTCACTAACCATAGAGGGTAGAGGACACCCCAGTGTAACCATACAGTCACTAACCATACAGTCTAGAGGACACCCCAGTGTAACCATACAGTCACTAACCATAGAGGGTAGAGGACACCCCAGTGTAACCATACAGTCACTAACCATAGAGGGTAGAGGACACCCCAGTGTAACCATACAGTCACTAACCATAGAGGGTAGAGGACACCCCAGTGTAACCATACAGTCACTAACCATAGAGGGTAGAGGACACCCCAGTGTAACCATACAGTCACTAACCATAGAGGGTAGAGGACACCCCAGTGTAACCATACAGTCACTAACCATAGAGGGTAGAGGACACCCCAGTGTAACCATACAGTCACTAACCATAGAGGGTAGAGGACACCCCAGTGTAACCATACAGTCACTAACCATAGAGGGTAGAGGACACCCCAGTGTAACCATACAGTCACTAACCATAGAGGGTAGAGGACACCCCAGTGTAACCATACAGTCACTAACCATAGAGGGTAGAGGACACCCCAGTGTAACCATACAGTCACTAACCATAGAGGGTAGAGGACACCCCAGTGTAACCATACAGTCACTAACCATAGAGGGTAGAGGACACCCCAGTGTAACCATACAGTCACTAACCATAGAGGGTAGAGGACACCCCAGTGTAACCATACAGTCACTAACCATAGAGGGTAGAGGACACCCCAGTGTAACCATACAGTCACTAACCATAGAGGGTAGAGGACACCCCAGTGTAACCATACAGTCACTAACCATAGAGGGTAGAGGACACCCCAGTGTAACCATACAGTCACTAACCATAGAGGGTAGAGGACACCCCAGTGTAACCATACAGTCACTAACCATAGAGGGTAGAGGACACCCCAGTGTAACCATACAGTCACTAACCATAGAGGGTAGAGGACACCCCAGTGTAACCATACAGTCACTAACCATAGAGGGTAGAGGACACCCCAGTGTAACCATACAGTCACTAACCATAGAGGGTAGAGGACACCCCAGTGTAACCATACAGTCACTAACCATAGAGGGTAGAGGACACCCCAGTGTAACCATACAGTCACTAACCATAGAGGGTAGAGGACACCCCAGTGTAACCATACAGTCACTAACCATAGAGGGTAGAGGACACCCCAGTGTAACCATACAGTCACTAACCATAGAGGGTAGAGGACACCCCAGTGTAACCATACAGTCACTAACCATAGAGGGTAGAGGACACCCCAGTGTAACCATACAGTCACTAACCATAGAGGGTAGAGGACACCCCAGTGTAACCATACAGTCACTAACCATAGAGGGTAGAGGACACCCCAGTGTAACCATACAGTCACTAACCATAGAGGGTAGAGGACACCCCAGTGTAACCATACAGTCACTAACCATAGAGGGTAGAGGACACCCCAGTGTAACCATACAGTCACTAACCATAGAGGGTAGATGACACCCCAGAGGTTCACTAACCATAGAGGGTAGATCACAACCAGAGGTTCACTAACCATAGAGGGTAGATGACAACCAGAGTGTAACCATACAGTCACTAACCATAGAGGGTAGATGACAACCAGTGTTCACTAACCATAGAGGGTAGATGACAACCAGAGGTTCACTAACCATAGAGGGTAGATGACAACCAGAGGTTCACTAACCATAGAGGGTAGATGACAACCAGAGGTTCACTAACCATAGAGGGTAGAGGACACCCCAGTGTAACCATACAGTCACTAACCATAGAGGGTAGAGGACACCCCAGTGTAACCATACAGTCACTAACCATAGAGGGTAGAGGACACCCCAGTGTAACCATACAGTCACTAACCATAGAGGGTAGAGGACACCCCAGTGTAACCATACAGTCACTAACCATAGAGGGTAGAGGACACCCCAGTGTAACCATACAGTCACTAACCATAGAGGGTAGAGGACACCCCAGTGTAACCATACAGTCACTAACCATAGAGGGTAGAGGACACCCCAGTGTAACCATACAGTCACTAACCATAGAGGGTAGAGGACACCCCAGTGTAACCATACAGTCACTAACCATAGAGGGTAGAGGACACCCCAGTGTAACCATACAGTCACTAACCATAGAGGGTAGAGGACACCCCAGTGTAACCATACAGTCACTAACCATAGAGGGTAGAGGACACCCCAGTGTAACCATACAGTCACTAACCATAGAGGGTAGAGGACACCCCAGTGTAACCATACAGTCACTAACCATAGAGGGTAGAGGACACCCCAGTGTAACCATACAGTCACTAACCATAGAGGGTAGAGGACACCCCAGTGTAACCATACAGTCACTAACCATAGAGGGTAGAGGACACCCCAGTGTAACCATACAGTCACTAACCATAGAGGGTAGAGGACACCCCAGTGTAACCATACAGTCACTAACCATAGAGGGTAGAGGACACCCCAGTGTAACCATACAGTCACTAACCATAGAGGGTAGAGGACACCCCAGTGTAACCATACAGTCACTAACCATAGAGGGTAGAGGACACCCCAGTGTAACCATACAGTCACTAACCATAGAGGGTAGAGGACACCCCAGTGTAACCATACAGTCACTAACCATAGAGGGTAGAGGACACCCCAGTGTAACCATACAGTCACTAACCATAGAGGGTAGAGGACACCCCAGTGTAACCATACAGTCACTAACCATAGAGGGTAGAGGACACCCCAGTGTAACCATACAGTCACTAACCATAGAGGGTAGAGGACACCCCAGTGTAACCATACAGTCACTAACCATAGAGGGTAGAGGACACCCCAGTGTAACCATACAGTCACTAACCATAGAGGGTAGAGGACACCCCAGTGTAACCATACAGTCACTAACCATAGAGGGTAGAGGACACCCCAGTGTAACCATACAGTCACTAACCATAGAGGGTAGAGGACACCCCAGTGTAACCATACAGTCACTAACCATAGAGGGTAGAGGACACCCCAGTGTAACCATACAGTCACTAACCATAGAGGGTAGAGGACACCCCAGTGTAACCATACAGTCACTAACCATAGAGGGTAGAGGACACCCCAGTGTAACCATACAGTCACTAACCATAGAGGGTAGAGGACACCCCAGTGTAACCATACAGTCACTAACCATAGAGGGTAGAGGACACCCCAGTGTAACCATACAGTCACTAACCATAGAGGGTAGAGGACACCCCAGTGTAACCATACAGTCACTAACCATAGAGGGTAGAGGACACCCCAGTGTAACCATACAGTCACTAACCATAGAGGGTAGAGGACACCCCAGTGTAACCATACAGTCACTAACCATAGAGGGTAGAGGACACCCCAGTGTAACCATACAGTCACTAACCATAGAGGGTAGAGGACACCCCAGTGTAACCATACAGTCACTAACCATAGAGGGTAGAGGACACCCCAGTGTAACCATACAGTCACTAACCATAGAGGGTAGAGGACACCCCAGTGTAACCATAGAGGACACCCCAGTCACTAACCATAGAGGGTAGAGGACACCCCAGTGTAACCATACAGTCACTAACCATAGAGGGTAGAGGACACCCCAGTGTAACCATACAGTCACTAACCATAGAGGGTAGAGGACACCCCAGTGTAACCATACAGTCACTAACCATAGAGGGTAGAGGACACCCCAGTGTAACCATACAGTCACTAACCATAGAGGGTAGAGGACACCCCAGTGTAACCATACAGTCACTAACCATAGAGGGTAGAGGACACCCCAGTGTAACCATACAGTCACTAACCATAGAGGGTAGAGGACACCCCAGTGTAACCATACAGTCACTAACCATAGAGGGTAGAGGACACCCCAGTGTAACCATACAGTCACTAACCATAGAGGGTAGAGGACACCCCAGTGTAACCATACAGTCACTAACCATAGAGGGTAGAGGACACCCCAGTGTAACCATACAGTCACTAACCATAGAGGGTAGAGGACACCCCAGTGTAACCATACAGTCACTAACCATAGAGGGTAGAGGACACCCCAGTGTAACCATACAGTCACTAACCATAGAGGGTAGAGGACACCCCAGTGTAACCATACAGTCACTAACCATAGAGGGTAGAGGACACCCCAGTGTAACCATACAGTCACTAACCATAGAGGGTAGAGGACACCCCAGTGTAACCATACAGTCACTAACCATAGAGGGTAGAGGACACCCCAGTGTAACCATACAGTCACTAACCATAGAGGGTAGAGGACACCCCAGTGTAACCATACAGTCACTAACCATAGAGGGTAGAGGACACCCCAGTGTAACCATACAGTCACTAACCATAGAGGGTAGAGGACACCCCAGTGTAACCATACAGTCACTAACCATAGAGGGTAGAGGACACCCCAGTGTAACCATACAGTCACTAACCATAGAGGGTAGAGGACACCCCAGTGTAACCATACAGTCACTAACCATAGAGGGTAGAGGACACCCCAGTGTAACCATACAGTCACTAACCATAGAGGGTAGAGGACACCCCAGTGTAACCATACAGTCACTAACCATAGAGGGTAGAGGACACCCCAGTGTAACCATACAGTCACTAACCATAGAGGGTAGAGGACACCCCAGTGTAACCATACAGTCACTAACCATAGAGGGTAGAGGACACCCCAGTGTAACCATACAGTCACTAACCATAGAGGGTAGAGGACACCCCAGTGTAACCATACAGTCACTAACCATAGAGGGTAGAGGACACCCCAGTGTAACCATACAGTCACTAACCATAGAGGGTAGAGGACACCCCAGTGTAACCATACAGTCACTAACCATAGAGGGTAGAGGACACCCCAGTGTAACCATACAGTCACTAACCATAGAGGGTAGAGGACACCCCAGTGTAACCATACAGTCACTAACCATAGAGGGTAGAGGACACCCCAGTGTAACCATACAGTCACTAACCATAGAGGGTAGAGGACACCCCAGTGTAACCATACAGTCACTAACCATAGAGGGTAGAGGACACCCCAGTGTAACCATACAGTCACTAACCATAGAGGGTAGAGGACACCCCAGTGTAACCATACAGTCACTAACCATAGAGGGTAGAGGACACCCCAGTGTAACCATACAGTCACTAACCATAGAGGGTAGAGGACACCCCAGTGTAACCATACAGTCACTAACCATAGAGGGTAGAGGACACCCCAGTGTAACCATACAGTCACTAACCATAGAGGGTAGAGGACACCCCAGTGTAACCATACAGTCACTAACCATAGAGGGTAGAGGACACCCCAGTGTAACCATACAGTCACTAACCATAGAGGGTAGAGGACACCCCAGTGTAACCATACAGTCACTAACCATAGAGGGTAGAGGACACCCCAGTGTAACCATACAGTCACTAACCATAGAGGGTAGAGGACACCCCAGTGTAACCATACAGTCACTAACCATAGAGGGTAGAGGACACCCCAGTGTAACCATACAGTCACTAACCATAGAGGGTAGAGGACACCCCAGTGTAACCATACAGTCACTAACCATAGAGGGTAGAGGACACCCCAGTGTAACCATACAGTCACTAACCATAGAGGGTAGAGGACACCCCAGTGTAACCATACAGTCACTAACCATAGAGGGTAGAGGACACCCCAGTGTAACCATACAGTCACTAACCATAGAGGGTAGAGGACACCCCAGTGTAACCATACAGTCACTAACCATAGAGGGTAGAGGACACCCCAGTGTAACCATACAGTCACTAACCATAGAGGGTAGAGGACACCCCAGTGTAACCATACAGTCACTAACCATAGAGGGTAGAGGACACCCCAGTGTAACCATACAGTCACTAACCATAGAGGGTAGAGGACACCCCAGTGTAACCATACAGTCACTAACCATAGAGGGTAGAGGACACCCCAGTGTAACCATACAGTCACTAACCATAGAGGGTAGAGGACACCCCAGTCACTAACCATAGAGGGTAGAGGACACCCCAGTGTAACCATACATAGAGGGTAGAGGACACCCCAGTGTAACCATACAGTCACTAACCATAGAGGGTAGAGGACACCCCAGTGTAACCATACAGTCACTAACCATAGAGGGTAGAGGACACCCCAGTGTAACCATACAGTCACTAACCATAGAGGGTAGAGGACACCCCAGTGTAACCATACAGTCACTAACCATAGAGGGTAGAGGACACCCCAGTGTAACCATACAGTCACTAACCATAGAGGGTAGAGGACACCCCAGTGTAACCATACAGTCACTAACCATAGAGGGTAGAGGACACCCCAGTGTAACCATACAGTCACTAACCATAGAGGGTAGAGGACACCCCAGTGTAACCATACAGTCACTAACCATAGAGGGTAGAGGACACCCCAGTGTAACCATACAGTCACTAACCATAGAGGGTAGAGGACACCCCAGTGTAACCATACAGTCACTAACCATAGAGGGTAGAGGACACCCCAGTGTAACCATACAGTCACTAACCATAGAGGGTAGAGGACACCCCAGTGTAACCATACAGTCACTAACCATAGAGGGTAGAGGACACCCCAGTGTAACCATACAGTCACTAACCATAGAGGGTAGAGGACACCCCAGTGTAACCATACAGTCACTAACCATAGAGGGTAGAGGACACCCCAGTGTAACCATACAGTCACTAACCATAGAGGGTAGAGGACACCCCAGTGTAACCATACAGTCACTAACCATAGAGGGTAGAGGACACCCCAGTGTAACCATACAGTCACTAACCATAGAGGGTAGAGGACACCCCAGTGTAACCATACAGTCACTAACCATAGAGGGTAGAGGACACCCCAGTGTAACCATACAGTCACTAACCATAGAGGGTAGAGGACACCCCAGTGTAACCATACAGTCACTAACCATAGAGGGTAGAGGACACCCCAGTGTAACCATACAGTCACTAACCATAGAGGGTAGAGGACACCCCAGTGTAACCATACAGTCACTAACCATAGAGGGTAGAGGACACCCCAGTGTAACCATACAGTCACTAACCATAGAGGGTAGAGGACACCCCAGTGTAACCATACAGTCACTAACCATAGAGGGTAGAGGACACCCCAGTGTAACCATACAGTCACTAACCATAGAGGGTAGAGGACACCCCAGTGTAACCATACAGTCACTAACCATAGAGGGTAGAGGACACCCCAGTGTAACCATACAGTCACTAACCATAGAGGGTAGAGGACACCCCAGTGTAACCATACAGTCACTAACCATAGAGGGTAGAGGACACCCCAGTGTAACCATACAGTCACTAACCATAGAGGTTCACTAACCCCAGTAGTAACCATACAGTCACTAACCATAGAGGGTAGAGGACACCCCAGTGTAACCATACAGTCACTAACCATAGAGGGACACCCCAGAGTCACTAACCATAGAGGGTAGAGGACACCCCAGTGTAACCATACAGTCACTAACCATAGAGGGTAGAGGACACCCCAGTGTAACCATACAGTCACTAACCATAGAGGGTAGAGGACACCCCAGTGTAACCATACAGTCACTAACCATAGAGGGTAGAGGACACCCCAGTGTAACCATACAGTCACTAACCATAGAGGGTAGAGGACACCCCAGTGTAACCATACAGTCACTAACCATAGAGGGTAGAGGACACCCCAGTGTAACCATACAGTCACTAACCATAGAGGGTAGAGGACACCCCAGTGTAACCATACAGTCACTAACCATAGAGGGTAGAGGACACCCCAGTGTAACCATACAGTCACTAACCATAGAGGGTAGATGACAACCAGAGGTTCACTAACCATAGAGGGTAGATGACAACCAGAGGTTCACTAACCATAGAGGGTAGATGACAACCAGAGGTTCACTAACCATAGAGGGTAGATGACAACCAGAGGTTCACTAACCATAGAGGGTAGATGACAACCAGAGGTTCACTAACCATAGAGGGTAGATGACAACCAGAGGTTCACTAACCATAGAGGGTAGATGACAACCAGAGGTTCACTAACCATAGAGGGTAGAGGACACCCCAGAGGTTCACTAACCATAGAGGGTAGAGGACACCCCAGTGTAAGGTACAGTCACTAACCATAGAGGGTAGAGGACACCCCAGTGTAACCATACAGTCACTAACCATAGAGGGTAGAGGACACCCCAGTGTAACCATACAGTCACTAACCATAGAGGGTAGAGGACACCCCAGAGGTTCACTAACCATAGAGGGTAGAGGACACCCCAGTGAGGTACAGTCACTAACCATAGAGGGTAGAGGACACCCCAGTGAGGTTCACTAACCATAGAGGGTAGAGGACACCCCAGTGTAACCATACAGTCACTAACCATAGAGGGTAGAGGACACCCCAGTGTAACCATACAGTCACTAACCATAGAGGGTAGAGGACACCCCAGTGTAACCATACAGTCACTAACCATAGAGGGTAGAGGACAACCCCAGTGTAACCATACAGTCACTAACCATAGAGGGTAGAGGACACCCCAGTGTAACCATACAGTCACTAACCATAGAGGGTAGAGGACACCCCAGTGTAAGGTACAGTCACTAACCATAGAGGGTAGAGGACACCCCAGTGTAAGGTTCACTAACCATAGAGGGTAGAGGACAACCAGAGGTTCACTAACCATAGAGGGTAGAGGACACCCCAGTGTAACCATACAGTCACTAACCATAGAGGGTTCACTAACCATAGAGGGTAGAGGACACCCCAGTGTAAGGTACAGTCACTAACCATAGAGGGTAGAGGACACCCCAGAGGTTCACTAACCATAGAGGGTAGAGGACAACCAGAGGTTCACTAACCATAGAGGGTAGATCACTAACCAGAGGTTAGAGGACAGAGGGTAGTGACAACCAGAGGTCACTAACCATAGAGGGTAGAGGACAACCAGAGGTTCACTAACCATAGAGGGTAGATGACAACCAGAGGTTCACTAACCATAGAGGGTAGAGGACAACCAGAGGTTCACTAACCATAGAGGGTAGATGACAACCAGAGGTTCACTAACCATAGAGGGTAGAGGACAACCAGAGGTTCACTAACCATAGAGGGTAGAGGACACCCCAGTGTAACCATTCACTAACCATAGAGGGTAGAGGACACCCCAGAGGTTCACTAACCATAGAGGGTAGATGACACCCCAGTGTAACCATACAGTCACTAACCATAGAGGGTAGAGGACACCCCAGTGTAACCATACAGTCACTAACCATAGAGGGTAGAGGACACCCCAGAGGTTCACTAACCATAGAGGGTAGAGGATGACAACCAGAGGTTCACTAACCATAGAGGGTAGATGACACCCCAGTGTAACCATTCACTAACCATAGAGGGTAGATGACACCCCAGTGTAACCAGAGGTTCACTAACCATAGAGGGTAGAGGACACCCCAGTGTAACCATACAGTTCACTAACCATAGAGGGTAGATGACAACCAGAGGTTCACTAACCATAGAGGGTAGATGACAACCAGAGGTTCACTAACCATAGAGGGTAGATGACAACCAGTGAGGTTCACTAACCATAGAGGGTAGAGGACACCCCAGTGAGGTTCACTAACCATAGAGGGTAGAGGACAACCAGAGGTTCACTAACCATAGAGGGTAGATGACAACCAGAGGTTCACTAACCATAGAGGGTAGATGACAACCAGAGGTTCACTAACCATAGAGGGTAGATGACAACCAGAGGTTCACTAACCATAGAGGGTAGAGGACAACCAGAGGTTCACTAACCATAGAGGGTAGATGACACCCCAGTGTAACCAGAGGTTCACTAACCATAGAGGGTAGATGACAACCAGAGGTTCACTAACCATAGAGGGTAGATGACAACCAGAGGTTCACTAACCATAGAGGGTAGAGGACAACCAGAGGTTCACTAACCATAGAGGGTAGATGACAACCAGAGGTTCACTAACCATAGAGGGTAGATGACAACCAGAGGTTCACTAACCATAGAGGGTAGATGACAACCAGAGGTTCACTAACCATAGAGGGTAGATGACAACCAGAGGTTCACTAACCATAGAGGGTAGATGACAACCAGAGGTTCACTAACCATAGAGGGTAGATGACAACCAGAGGTTCACTAACCATAGAGGGTAGATGACAACCAGAGGTTCACTAACCATAGAGGG